>NW_024042261.1:38775940-38953440 GCF_014851395.1 Micropterus salmoides
ACCAGGATCTTTTCCTTAACCTAACCAAGTATTTTTTGTGCCGTAACCTAACCAAATTGCAACGTTTCATGACTTTAATAACGTGCCATTTCAAAATGCCGGTTTTTTAAAATGCTAGCATTTTTATTAAGTCTAACCGGACGTTACATATTTATTGTTGCTAAGCGTTGCTAACCTGACCACGGAGCCTTAAACGTATAAAAATTTACCCAAAGTGCCTTGACCAAGAGTCAGTATGTGACGAGTCGGGAGTGAGAACGTGTTGGTCAGATCCTTATTTAACAAACATTTAGGAGAATATAAGTAATCAGTACTAAAAGGACCCAGATCGAAATATGACTCCCAAGTTATTTATACTCCTTTCAATTATTTAATAGTATTTTATTTTATTTTGGCTGTTTTGAAATGTCCATTAAATGTAACGTGTGTTCCAATAATCATTTAGAGCAACTTCAGCACAGGAAGCAGGAGTTTGTTCAGGGAGTTTAACATAAAAGACGACACGGATCGTCCACGAGTTGAGCCTCCATCAGAACCTCCGGCCGGCGACTTTTCTCTCTTCAGACCCGAGAGGCCAAACAAAGGGTTAACGCAGAGGCCTTTTAGTTGTGAATCCACCGCAGAGCTGCAGACTTCAGGACCAGAACCACCTAAATCTAATCCTGTCTGAAAGCAGCTCAGCGACTTCTCCTCCAATCAGAATGACCTCACAGATTTTCTTTCTGAGAAAAGGAGGAGCTAAACTCGCTGACCTCACCGCTCCTTCAAAATAAAACTTCTGGAGTATCGTCCTCGTCAGGCCGGTAGTGAACACAGGTGACTGTCCCTCTGGAGGGGACATTTCACACATTACAAAGAACATTTTAATAAGATGAGAAGGAAGTAGGGTTGGACGATACGGCCAAAAAGTGTTATCACGATAAAAATCGTCATCTCTTTCGATATCGATAATTATCACAATATCAAATCCTTGTTTCTTTCGAGTTTAAATGCTGATTTATGCTCCTGAGTGAAAGTTGAAGACACCTGATGGTTAACTGTGGTTTAAACTTGTCTTTATGGTCAGTACACTTGATGTGGATCCCTTCACGAATCTGAGGTAGAACATTCAAAACAATCATGATAAAATCAAATATGCACGAGTAAAATTAAGTAAAAGCTTTTTTCGGTCATTTTTCCCCAACAAAATAAACATCTTAATAAAATAATTAATCCCTAATTATATTGCAATAATTATTGTTATTGTGTTATTGTCCAGAAGGAAGCTAAATCTCTTCTTTTAAACCCTTATGAATCCCTTTAAATCCCTAAGGACAAAAATTTCCCCATTTAAACCCGCTATAACTCCTTTAAAAGTGTAAGTATAAATGCATACATATCAGCTCGGGGTGTGACGAGATCTCACGATATTAAAACGTGTCGATATTTCACTTCCAGGTGAGAAAATGTCTAAAAATGTCTCCCTCACAGACGCCCTCCACCTGTTTATGGTGTCTCTCGTGTCCATTATTGGGAACACGACGGCATTCCCACATCTATGAGCATGTATATGACTGGATGCCTTTATTATATATTTTGAACTCTTATTTAAATGATCTTTGTAATGTGTTGTATGATGACCCTGATGACATGTTGGCCTCATTATAAAGTTGTTCTTTATCACAGGAAGGTTTGGCTGTTCTGGTTGCAGGTTTCCCTTTGTACAGTTGACACAGTTTTTAAAAAAGCTCAGTGTGTCTTCCCTTTTTTTTGTCTATTAATTATTAATTGTTCCCGAGTTAGCAAATGCAGAAACAGGCACCGAGCAGAAAGTTTCACATCCCGTTGGTCCAATCGACAAATAGCTTAAAAAACAAATACAAAACACTGGTGTTCCCTTTGACATCTCTCAGATCGGTTCTTAAAGGTAAGGCGTGTTGTGTTGCTGTAACAACGTGACCTCCTTGTGGATTGGCTGTTTCAGATGTCACTCCAGAGGACGGCCAGCCGACTCTTGTCCACGCTGACAACGTATTCACCGGACAGAGACCAGGACACGGCACTGATGGACGAACTAAAGACAGAGAGGACGGGGGTTATTAAAGGAACCGAAAGTAAATCTCTTTGTTCTCGGACTTCAGTAACGTGTGGAGTCCCTGAGGAGGAGACCCGGGGCCACTGTTGTTTCTGTTAAACCTTAAATGGATTAACAGGAACACTTAGAAAAACATTATTTATCCTGGAGTCTTTCTATTCGTCGTACACCGACCATGATTTATTTATATAATGTATATGTCATTTAGAGACAAGCTGAGGAAACCAGTTAAAGGTTCTGGTAGAATTTATATAGAAAAAGCTTTTCAACACTTAACTGCTAACTATAATAATATTTTGAGTGATTTTCACTAAAGATATGCACATTTTTATAGTCGCCCGTCATTTTTCTAGTATTTTGGGTTCCTGGCATCTTTTTACTTTGTTACAGTGACAAAATCATAAGTTTTATAGCTGAAAAAAAAGAAACCATGCGTGCAGGGTAAGGTCACTTTAAAGGTGTTTAACTTTACTTATGTGTACTGTTTATTGTTGTCCTGCATGTTTGCATGTAACAAAAGTAGATTGTGTGTTGTTGCTTCGTGTTATTTGCATGGCTAGCTGTGTCTAAATGGTGTCTGCTGTTACTCTACTGATGTTTTACTGTTTCTGGATGTTTCGCATGGGTTATGTTGCGTTTTTTAGAATTCATGTTTTGTTTTTGTTGTTGTTTTTAGTGTTTCGATGTACTGTAAATTATTTATTTATATTTTTAAGGTTTCAAAACATCTTGCCGAAAGTCTACAGTTTAAAATTAGCCAATAGGCTAACACAGGCACATTTTGTTGTTTATTAATGTGCGATGTCCTTATAAATAAATTAATAATTAACAAAATAAAATAAATTAAAACATACAAATATGAGTGAGATAAAGTCTGCTAAAATTAACCATAATGACCCCGGACTCCACAGAGTTAAAGTAGTAAAAAGCTATGGGAAATATTGCTGTACTCTGTCTTTCACAGCTGCCGGAGTCCCTCAGGGAAGCATTCTGGGGCCTCTGATGTTTCTATTAAACCTGATCTTTCTTCCTAAACTGATTTAGTTGTGACTGGTTGATTCCTGTATTGATCAGATGATCCATATCTCTGGTCGGTTACCTGTGTTTGTCAGGTAGGCGGGTCTCCAGGTTGCCTGTGGAGACGTTCCAGATGTAAACTGCACCGTCTGCTGATCCGACTGCGAGGTAGCAACCGTCTGGACTGAAGAGAGAAAACCTCCAGTTAGACCGAAGGCGAACTGTTCTAGAAGGATCATTCACAGAACCTGAACCATGTGGAGTGCTAGCACAACCTCAGCTCTGCCAGGATCCTCCACCTCCACCTCCACCTCCACCTCCACCTGACCTGAAACGGGTCACGTCAAAGTATCAGGGTTTTGTTCCTGTTCCCGCCGACCTTTCAATTAACAGGCAACCCCGCTCTACCTCCTGAGCCACAGCTGCCACAGGATGACAAAACCAAAAGTATGACGCTGGGTCTCTGGATTCAAGTTAGACCTGCTGGGTTCAAGTGCGTTGTGCCTTAAAGAGGTCATATTATGCTCATTTTCAGGTTCATAGTCTGATCGTTAAGAAGGAGGAGTTTGTAATCAGCTCTGGCGTGAACCGGTAGTCGGTACCGGGGTTATGTGATCCAACTTCTTAGATCTTGTCAGGGTTCTGGCAGCTGCTGATCTGGGTAGGCCAGAGAAAAGTGCTTTACAGAAGTCGAGATGTGATGATGGACGAAGGGCGATTTTAAGAAGGTGGAAGAAGGCAGTTTGCCTCATATACTTGAAGTTTGGCTTGTAAAGATTTGCAACAGTTTTAAAACCGGACTCTGTCACTGATATGTAATCACAGGTGGTACCCATAAACACGAACTGTCTCAGAACAGCCTCTGTTTTCTCATTCCATTGGTACCAGATATCAGGAATTGTCTCCAGGATACTGAGAAATGAGAGAACCCATCAAATCAAGTGTTACCAGACAAACAGAACAAAACACAGCAAGGTTAGCTGTGGATTTGATTAATGTTTCAGCTCGTGGATCTATCTGAGCGGCTTTATGATGATTTACCAGCTGTTCATGGCCGGCTCTGTGTGGAACCTCAGCAGGGAACCCTGACTGTCTGTGTGTGTTCTGGTGGAAACACATTTATAGATTTTAGTGTTTCTGTCAGATGGCTGAAGAGACACAAAGCATCTTGGTCCTGCTGTTGCCATGGGAACTGCAGAAATTTAACCACGCAGCATCTCAACCCCCCCCCTCTGTTCACCTCTCTCAGCTCTCTGGTGGAATGTTTGGATCAGAAATCCAGTGATCAACACGAGACACCAGGTAACGTAGGTGATCAGACATGTTTACGGGTAGCAGCTGTTCTCCGTCACAGATGAGTACAGTTATCATCTTTCTAATCAACCGGTAAGAATCTGGAGGTTTTGGATTTTTTCTTTGTGAATAAATTTTCTTACTTGAATCTTAAAGCCTTGCGGCGTCACAACAAACACACTTCATCAGATTAGTCATCAACGACGCTCCGTCCCAGCAAATAGTAACATAATAATGTCATTAGTGTGACGAGAAGAAGAAGAAGTGGACGTAGCCGCCCTGACGACACCCGTTGGTGTGGACTGCCGTCCTGAAGCCTCCAGTTTGTCATATATTGCTTGTCGGTAACCAGACGAGACCATATTTGGATGAGAGGTTGGCGCTAGCTAGCTTGGTTAGCAAGGTGCATCTGTAATTCATGTTAACTGTGATATTAGCTGGATGCTAATTTTGTCTGGCGACAAACAGGCTTAAAACAAAACATACTCAGCGGAAAAATTAACAGGTGTCTCCATAAGTGTGTCTTTTATAAAGCTTTTCACATCAAGGACCCCTAAATTAACACAGATTAGACCACAGACCTCCATTGGATAAGATTTTGTCCCAGGGTCCCCCATCTGATAGGATTATTGCTTTTGGATGTTTTATTACAGAAAGTGTTTGAAACCCATGACCATAATAGTCAGCCATTCTGTCACTGAGCTACTTATGGATGGAATTTTAATAAAAATAAATCATTCCCCTTTTTGCTGTGGACCCCCTGGAACCCCCTCAAAGAACCCGCTTTGAAAACCACTGTTTTAGAAACACCAAGACGGGAACTCTGACAGCGTCCAAACACAAGTTCTCAGCTGGTTAAATGTACACAGACCAGTCGCCTCTATCCTCATTACTTTGTCAGCTTGTAGCCCCGCCCTAAAGCCTCCCCTGCTTCCTGGTCTCTGTTCCTCTAAATGGGACCATAATTTACTAAATGAACATCATGCTGTGTTGAAGAAGACTTGAAACTAGCGACTGAGACCAGAAACTCATCAGGAAAGTGTTTACTGAGGGAATAAATCAGCTGACAAGTAGAAACATTTTCTCAGAGACCACCAACCAGTTTCTATCACACAGCCCAAAACCACGCAGGGTTATAGTCCATTTCAGAAAAATGTATATTATTGCATTAAAATGACTGATGCATTAATGTGTTCATCACTTTAATGTTGCAGCTGTTAAAGGTGGAGCAGCTTGTGATTTCCCCCCAGAGATCAATAAAGTTTTATCTTAATCTTTAATACCACACCATATTTTATCTGCTGATTTTACTCAAGTAACTGAAGCTATCAGATGAATGTAGTGCAGTAAAAAGTACAATATTTCTCTCCGTTCTGCTGTCACAGTGAAGTCAGGTGACCAGGTGAGTGACGTGCAGGTAAACTCACCTGATAACAGCTTTGGTGCTGTCGCTGCCACATTTAAAGCCCTCGGCTCTGACGGACACAGACACACAGAATCAATCAGCAGCTGTTCAGAACAAACACACAAACTAACTTTACCAAACTGTGACGTCTCTACCTGAAGCACACGCGGTCGTTGCTCCGCCTCCTCAGGTCGACCAGCTGGAGGCAGTCATCACGGCAACAGCTGAGCAGCTGACGGTGGTCGGGGGTGATGTCCAATGAGGTGACTTTACCCTGAGCAGGATGCTCTTGAACACAGCCGACCGTCCTGAGGGACGACAAAACAGCTTTGTTTACTTCATCTGATTTCCAGTATTGATCCCGATCGCTCACAGTTTCTGAGTGACGCATCAGCAGAAGATCAATACGGTGAAGTGTTTCTGTGATCCTGAGAGCGAACTTCGACCTGCACTGACAGTTTAACCTCCTCCAGTCCTCTCCAGCCCGGCTGGGAGTGATGTTTTTGAGACTTTGATACATAAACAACAGATAAACAGCTTTACAGATAAAAACTAAAAACACAGAGAAGACACAAACAAAACAAATAAACCCCCATTTAGATTAAATTCGAGCCTCATGAAGCCAGAATCCATCTGGAAAATTCCATTTTCTCTACATGCTCTAAATTTGGAAAACATGCAGCGAGACCGGACTGACCAATATGTGCCGACCAATCACAGAACAGCACATCATGTCCTCTGTGTCTGCGTCCACAACAACAGATCTCAACAGTGAGGCCTTTATTGGGATCTTGAATGTAATCTATAATTTGGTAACCATCCGATGCAGACTCACCACCAGCTGCGATAGATATGCTCCTGTAGAAGCCGCAAGTCTGTCTGATACTAAACTTGTTTTTAAGAAAAATCATAAGTAGTTCCTTCACTCGTTTAAGTAATAATGTACACAGTCTTGTACTTTTATGCCTTTTTCCGTTTTTTCTTGTAGTTTTTTTTGCTGCGATTCAAATGTTTTATGGTCATCAGAGTTTCCTATACCAAAACAATCCCTCGCCCCCCTTTCACAAATGACAAATAGCGGAATCGCTGAATTTGACTATAAAAATGAAATTAACTGTAAAACATGGAATATCGTGGAATTGGCCAAAATGTTTAATGTTTGATTTATAAAAAAAAAAAAAAAAAAAAAGGGCTTTTCCAGTATTACAAGTGTTGACAAACAAAAAAACTACGATGCTATGTTTTGGCGTTTACAGGCTTCTCTGTGTCTGTGTTTCAGCGAGGGCGGGGCTCAGTGTGGGCGGGGCTCAGCGAGGGCGGGGCTCAGCGAGGGCGGGGCTCAGCGAGGGCGGGGCTCAGCGGTTTCTCCAAACACACAAGAATAAAGTGGTGAATGAGTGAAGTAATAAATGAGTGCAGTGGTGTAAAAGTAAACTTGTGAATGACTGAAGTCATGAATAACTAAAGTGTTGAATGAGTGAAGCAGTGAAGTAGTGAAGTGTTGAATGAGTGAAGCTGTGAATGAGTGAAGCGTTGAATTAGTGAAGTAATAAATGTGTGAAGCTTTGAATTAGTGAAGTAATAAATGAGTGAAGCTTTGAATTAGTGAAGTGGTGAATGGGTGAAGTGGTGAATGAGTGAGGTGGTTAATAAGTAGAGCGTTGAATGAGTGAAGTATTGAATGAGTGAAGTAATGAATGAGTGAAGTGGTGAATGAGTGAAGCGGTGAATGAGGGAAGCGTTGAATTAGTGAAGTAATAAATGAGTGAAGCGTTGAATTAGTGAAGTGGTAAATAAGAAGAGAAGTGAATGAGTGAAGCTGTGAATGAGTGAAGTGGTGAATGAGTGAAGCTTTGAATGAGTGAAGCGTTGAATTAGTGAGGTGGTTAATAAGTAGAGCGGTGAATGAGTGAAGTAATGAATGAGTGAAGCGTTGAATTAGTGAAGTGGTAAATAAGTAGAGAAGTGAATGAGTGAAGCTGTGAATGAGGGAAGCATTGAATTAGTGAAGTAATGAATGAGTGAAGCGTTGAATTAGTGAAGTGGTAAATAAGTAGAGAAGTGAATGAGTGAAGCTGTGAATGAGGGAAGCGTTGAATTAGTGAAGTAATGAATGAGTGACGCGTTGAATTAGTGAAGTGGTAAATAAGTAGAGAAGTGAATGAGTGAAGCTGTGAATGAGGGAAGCGTTGAATTAGTGAAGTAATGAATGAGTGAAGCGTTGAATTAGTGAAGTGGTAAATAAGTAGAGAAGTGAATGAGTGAAGCTGTGAATGAGGGAAGCGTTGAATTAGTGAAGTAATGAATGAGTGAAGCGTTGAATTAGTGAAGTGGTAAATAAGTAGAGAAGTGAATGAGTGAAGCGGTGAATGAGGGAAGCGTTGAATTAGTGAATTAATGAATGAGTGAAGCGTTGAATTAGTGAAGTAATGAATGAGTGAAGCGTTGAATTAGTGAAGTGGTAAATAAGTAGAGAAGTGAATGAGTGAAGCTGTGAATGAGGGAAGCGTTGAATTAGTGAAGTAATGAATGAGTGAAGCGTTGAATTAGTGAAGTGGTAAATAAGTAGAGAAGTGAATGAGTGAAGCTGTGAATGAGGGAAGCGTTGAATTAGTGAAGTAATGAATGAGTGAAGCGTTGAATTAGTGAAGTGGTAAATAAGTAGAGAAGTGAATGAGTGAAGTGTTACCTGGTGTCCCAGACTCTGATCTTACAATCATAGTGTCCACTGATGATACAGTTCTCAGAACAGACCAGGTCACTGCAGTACGACGCCACTTCAACTACCTGCACACCTACAGAGGTAAGTTCATCTTCATCAGTCCCTAATCAGCCGGTCATCGATGATTAACCAGACATCGATCAGTCAGTTATCAGCCAGTGACAAGTTATCAATAAATTATTGATCAGACTCACAGGCGGCTCTTTGTAGGTCCCACAGTCTGATGGTTCTGTCTGCGCTGCCAGTCACCACCTGGTGAAGAGAACTGAACCTCGCTGCAGTTACCTTCCTGCTGTGACCTGTCAGAGTCAGCTGAGACAAGGAAGACAGACAGGTGAGCAAGAGAGGGCGAGACACATACAGGTGAGACAGCGAGAGAGAGGGAGAGCGAGACACATACAGGTGAGACAGAGAGAGGGAGAGCGAGACATACAGGTGAGACACATACAGGTGAGACAGCGAGAGAGAGGGAGAGCGAGACACATACAGGTGAGACAGCGAGAGAGAGGGAGAGCGAGACACATACAGGTGAGACAGAGGGAGAGAGGGAGAGCGAGACACATACAGGTGAGACAGAGAGAGCGAGCGAGACACATACAGGTGAGACAGAGAGAGCGAGCGAGACACATACAGCGAGCGAGACACATACAGGTGAGACAGAGAGAGCGAGCGAGACACATACAGGTGAGACAGAGAGAGCGAGCAAGACACATACAGGTGAGAGAGAGAGAGCGGGAGAGCGAGACACATGCAGGTGAGACAGAGGGAGAGAGAGCGAGCGAGACACATGCAGGTGAGACAGAGAGAGAGCGGGAGAGCGAGACACATACAGGTGAGACAGGGAGAGCGAGCAAGACACATACAGGTGAGACAGAAAGAGAGAGGGAGAGCGAGACACACACACAGGTGAGACAGAAAGAGAGAGGGAGAGCGAGACACACGCAGGTGAGACAGAAAGAGAGAGGGAGAGCGAGACACACACACAGGTGAGACAGAAAGAGAGAGGGAGAGCGAGACACATACAGGTGAGACAGAAAGAGAGAGGGAGAGCGAGACACACACAGGTGAGACAGAGAGAGAGAGGGAGAGCGAGACACACGCAGGTGAG
Organism: Micropterus salmoides; assembly: GCF_014851395.1. Lineage (NCBI taxonomy): Eukaryota > Metazoa > Chordata > Actinopteri > Centrarchiformes > Centrarchidae > Micropterus > Micropterus salmoides. The sequence continues at coordinate 38,785,560 of NW_024042261.1, forward strand.
ACAGAAAGAGAGAGAGGGAGAGCGAGACACACACAGGTGAGACAGAGAGAGAGAGGGGGAGCGAGACACATACAGGTGAGACAGAGAGAGAGAGGGAGAGCGAGACACATACAGGTGAGACAGAAAGAGAGAGGGAGAGCGAGACACATACAGGTGAGACAGAAAGAGAGGGGGAGCGAGACACATACAGGTGAGACAGAAAGAGAGAGGGGGAGCGAGACACATACAGGTGAGACAGAGAGAGAGAGGGAGAGCGAGACACACACACAGGTGAGACAGAAAGAGAGAGGGAGAGCGAGACACATACAGGTGAGACAGAAAGAGAGAGGGGGAGCGAGACACATACAGGTGAGACAGAGAGAGAGAGGGGGAGCGAGACACATACAGGTGAGACAGAGAGAGAGAGGGAGAGCGAGACACACACACAGGTGAGACAGAAAGAGAGAGGGAGAGCGAGACACATACAGGTGAGACAGAGAGAGAGAGGGAGAGCGAGACACATACAGGTGAGACAGAGAGAGAGAGGGAGAGCGAGACACATACAGGTGAGACAGAAAGAGAGAGGGGGAGCGAGACACATACAGGTGAGACAGAAAGAGAGAGGGGGAGCGAGACACATACAGGTGAGACAGAGAGAGAGAGGGAGAGCGAGACACACACACAGGTGAGACAGAAAGAGAGAGGGGGAGCGAGACACATACAGGTGAGACAGAAAGAGAGAGGGGGAGCGAGACACATACAGGTGAGACAGAAAGAGAGAGGGGGAGCGAGACACATACAGGTGAGACAGAGAGAGAGAGGGAGAGCGAGACACACACACAGGTGAGACAGAAAGAGAGAGGGAGAGCGAGACACATACAGGTGAGACAGAGAGAGAGAGGGAGAGCGAGACACATACAGGTGAGACAGAGAGAGAGAGGGAGAGCGAGACACACACACAGGTGAGACAGAAAGAGAGAGGGAGAGCGAGACACACACAGGTGAGACAGAAAGAGAGAGGGAGAGCGAGACACATACAGGTGAGACAGAGAGAGAGAGGGAGAGCGAGACACATACAGGTGAGACAGAAAGAGAGAGGGAGAGCGAGACACATACAGGTGAGACAGAGAGAGAGAGGGAGAGCGAGACACACACAGTGGAGACAGAAAGAGAGAGGGAGAGCGAGACACACACAGGTGAGACAGAGAGAGAGAGGGGGAGCGAGACACATACAGGTGAGACAGAGAGAGAGGGAGAGCGAGACACATACAGGTGAGACAGAGAGAGAGAGGGAGAGCGAGACACACACACAGGTGAGACAGAAAGAGAGAGGGAGAGCGAGACACATACAGGTGAGACAGAGAGAGAGAGGGGGAGCGAGACACATACAGGTGAGACAGAAAGAGAGAGGGAGAGCGAGACACACACACAGGTGAGACAGAAAGAGAGAGGGAGAGCGAGACATACACAGGTGAGACAGAGAGAGAGGGGGAGCGAGACACATACAGGTGAGACAGAAAGAGAGAGGGAGAGCGAGACACATACAGGTGAGACAGAAAGAGAGAGGGAGAGCGAGACACACACAGGTGAGACAGAAAGAGAGAGGGAGAGCGAGACACATACAGGTGAGACAGAAAGAGAGAGGGAGAGCGAGACACATACAGGTGAGACAGAAAGAGAGAGGGAGAGCGAGACACATACAGGTGAGACAGAGAGAGAGAGGGAGAGCGAGACACATACAGGTGAGACAGAAAGAGAGAGGGAGAGCGAGACACATACAGGTGAGACAGAGAGAGAGAGGGAGAGCGAGACACATACAGGTGAGACAGAGAGAGAGAGGGAGAGCGAGACACATACAGGTGAGACAGAGAGAGAGGGAGAGCGAGACACATACAGGTGAGACAGAAAGAGAGAGGGAGAGCGAGACACATACAGGTGAGACAGAAAGAGAGAGGGAGAGCGAGACACATACAGGTGAGACAGAGAGAGAGAGAGGGAGAGCGAGACACATACAGGTGAGACAGAAGAGAGAGGGAGAGCGAGACACATACAGGTGAGACAGAGAGAGAGAGGGAGAGCGAGACACATACAGGTGAGACAGAGAGAGAGAGGGAGAGCGAGACACATACAGGTGAGACAGAAAGAGAGAGGGAGAGCGAGACACATACAGGTGAGACAGAAAGAGAGAGGGAGAGCGAGACACATACAGGTGAGACAGAGAGAGAGAGGGAGAGCGAGACACATACAGGTGAGACAGAGAGAGAGAGGGAGAGCGAGACACATACAGGTGAGACAGAGAGAGAGAGGGAGAGCGAGACACATACAGGTGAGACAGAGAGAGAGAGGGAGAGCGAGACACATACAGGTGAGACAGAGAGAGAGGGTGCTAAGTAGTTTAGTTGGTGGTTAACGGTTACCTTGGGAACGGAGTCATCCAGCCGCCACAACAAGGCTGATTTGTCGTACGAAGCTGCGAGGATCCGCAAACCCTGAAAGAAGTTCACAGGTATCAGACTGACCCGGGAACAGTGACCCAGCTCAGGCTGAGGTGCTGTACTCACCGTCGGGTCGAACTCGATGCAGGTGATCCCCTCTGTGCTGCCGTCCAGCGTCGCTCTGTGGGTCAGCGAACCTGATGACATCATCAGTGAGGTCACAACGCCTCATCAAACATTAACAGCATAAAAGTTCAATGAATAACAAAACGGAGAACGTACCTGCCCGGACCTCCCACAGTTTAACCACTCTGTCTGTTCCTCCGGTGGCCAGCAGGCCTGAGCTGGTGCTGAACCTCACTGCGTTGATGCCTTGCTCGTGGGCCTCCTGAGAGAGAGCGGGAAGCGGTCACAGCAAGCCAACACTCAGCGTTTCTCCCAAAAACTCAGTGTGTGCGTCACTGAATCTGTCGGAGTCCATTAAACATTAAACGTCTTGCTTCGACGTGTCTTCGTGCATCGAGATAAACAAACTGCACTGGATTGTTCTACATTTTCTGCTGTACTCAGAGTTCATGGACACAAAAACAGTAACCACCATTTTTCTGCAGCATCTGCAGGCTGGCAGAAGGAACACCTGAACTTTACGTCCGGCTCATTCAGAGCTAATTCAGAACTTTCCTGGAACATGTTAAACTATCTCAGAGATCTTTTTGTAAAGCTAATTTGCAAATGTTTGAATTTTACTTGTAATTTGTGCTGTGAGATCACGGCAGAACTGAATTTTACTCTCACCGGACAAACAGGCATTGAAACATTTCACACAGCTGACTTTCTAACTTCAATGCTAAAACTGTTCAGATTTTTGTTTTCCACATTTTTTTTGGCAGGAGCTGCACTAAATTCAGCTATTTTGGGCTGCAAAGTCTAAAGTCTAATAAAGGCATACAGAGAATGGCCATGAACACGTCAGTATGAGTCCTGACAGGACCTGTGGTCAAATTAGCAACAATAAATATACAACGTCCGGTTAGACTTTCAAACGGCATATTGTTAATGTTCTGAAATACTGCAGTCTGGTTAGGTTTAGGCAGCAAAAGTACTTTGTTAGGTTTAGGAACAATATTAAGTACATCAGTTAACTTACGCAAGTTAAGTAACGTTACTTACGTGACTTAAATGAAAGCACTCATTGTGGACTTTTTGTTTCACATGGGAAACGAACGCTGAAAGTCCGGTTTCTGGCCCACCGTCCAACCCAACCACCTCCTTCCTCTTTCTTTTCCTTTAAATATCATCATATATTGGGGTTGTGCAATATGTCATTTGTGCAAGGGTTGCGCTACATGGCGGGGAATGCAGCCGACAGGGTTGTTCAATCAAAACTGGCATTGGAAGGAGGAGTCCATGTGCTACTATATAGGGAACTGAGAGATGTTTTATTTCTGTATTTTGTGTTGTCTTGTAAAGCTGCCTTTAGCGTAACTACCTTTAGCGTAACTACCTTTAGCGTTCAAAAGGGACGCTACAGGTCTTCCCCCAGAGCGCTGAACTCAAGCGGGAAGCTTCCGGTCAGCCATCTGATGCGAACCCGGAAGTCCCTGAAACCGGCATTCAATTGAACGGCCAGCAGGGGGCGACTCTTCTGGTTGCAAAAAGAAGGCTCCATTAGAAATAATGTCCACAAACAAACAGGTGACGTCACCATGACTACGCCCATTCCTTTTACACAGTCTATGGTTTAATGATGACGTTGTGGGGGTAACCAGTGAGTTACAAACTGACGCCAACAGTTCCATTTGTCACGTATGGGGTCAGAACTCGGAGTACACCTCGGAAAACCAGTTCCGAGTAAAAATTGGACGCACCTGAAAACCCAACAGACAGACAGCTGACAGGCTTTGACTTTCACTTTCCGGCTGAGCTGTGACATCGGCTCACCGCTGAAGAGAGGTGGTCGGTCGACCCCTAGTATTGATAATAACATAAGCAGCCCTAACCCAAAAGTCCCTTTGACGACATTAAATATTGTGTATTTTAGAGATTCCAGACTCCCCGCTCCGGCTCGTGTCTTCCTTTGCACACCCCAACAACATACTGTTTATATTCAAATACAGGTCAGCAGCACGCCTGGTAACTGAGCGGTACTAAGAGCTCGTACATGTTTATCTTCAGCGTTAGTTCCCAAACACAGGGAAGACAAATAATAACAGTGCGGATTACCAGGACTTGCAGAGCTCTAACGGGGACTCGGGCTGACAGACAGATTCCTACAGGACACATCAGATCCTCCTCCAGACTGCAGACCGAGTGGCCACGCCTCTTCCTGCTGACATCACACACACAGTCACATGTACGTTTAAAAGCAGCTCAGTGACAAACACAACCTTATAAGGAAATGAGAACCAGAGCTGGACTCACTCAAACAGCTCTCTGATGGAGGTGAGGATCCTCGGCGACGAAGCCGACGCTGATCTGAGAGGAAGAAAGTGACTGAGTGTTTAAACGTTTTCAAGTCACGAGTGGAGCTCCACGGAGAAGTAAAGGCTCCCTACAACGTCAGAGGAAGAACTAGAAGGTTTAAAGTGATCAAACATCAGTAAGAGAGATGTTACCTGAACAGCCTGGTGTGTCGTCTCTCGGTGGACTCTGGGTTTTCATTCTTGGGAGATGTGGATCTGGAGGTCGGAGCGCTGTAAGAGCTGAAACGCAAAGTGAGGTTGAACACGATCATCGTCTGCACCCGCTGTTCATATTAACTTTGGATGTTTCGATTATTTAATGTTTGCTAATTTGAAGTCAGAGATCAACAGAGGACTCATCTAGCTATGAATCAATGTGGCTCCAGATTTTATTTCGCATGGACCAATAATGAGCTGGGACTGTTACTGAATCAAACACGGGAGTAAAAGCGGCTGTGGCGGCGGGAAAAATTTGCACAATCTAAAAGCATCGTGTCTCAGCTTTGCATGATTAATGAGACCCAATCAGAGCGCCGAGCGTGAGTTTTAGTCTGGACGGGAGGTAACGCAGCAGTGTGGACGGGGCCACACTGTCCAGACTAAAACGGCAAATCCGAACACCTGAAATGGAGGACTTTAAAAACGATGACGCAGACGCTCATGTTTAAGAAAAGATCAGCCTTTATTTGTCTCACAGGTGAGAAATTTCAACATTACAGCAGCAAGTGGATAGCATGGAATTAAGTAAAGTGACATTAAACATAATACTAACAATATCAAATCAAAAATAGATTATACTATAATTTAAAAAACTATGTTTTGACATCTATAAAACAAATGACCAAACATGAAACACTGCAAGTGACTATATGCATGTTGGCTTGTTTTTCCTTCAGACTTTAAAACAGATTAAAACAAATTCCAACATTAACGATGCAAAGTGACATTGTGCATAGATTTTCACTCAGTCTGTGAGTTGTGGTTACTATTTAATACTTAATAGTGCTGATTATGAAGTCTCACGGCTGCAGGAAGAAAAGATCTTCTGAATCTCTCCTTCACACAGCGTGGGTGTCTCAGCCGGCCACTAAAGGAGCTGCTCAATGATGTTAGTGACGCATGAAGGGGGTGTGTCGAGGGCTCCAACATGGATGAGAGCTTAGCTCTCACTCTCCTCTCTCCCACCACCTCTACTGGCTCAAGTGAATGTTCACAGGTACCGTGGAGACATGTTTACTCCTGCTACGTCCACCAGCTCCTTAGTCTTTGCTGCATTGGAAACGAGGTGGTTCTGATTGCACCAGTCCACAAACTCCTGATTCAGGTCTCTGTACACTCTGTCATCCCCATCAGAGATGAGACCAAGGACAGCAGAGTCATCAGAGACCTTCTGGAGGAAGCAGTCTGAGGTGTTGAAGGTGAAGTCTGCAGCGTAGAGGGTGAAAAGGAAGGGTGACAACAGTGTTACTTGTGGTACCCCCCGTGCTGCAGACCACCGTGTCAGACTGACAGTCCTTAATCCTTTTTGGTTTGGCTTCCTGATCGGCTTTTATCAGTCATGCAAAGCAGAAACACGATGCTGCCGACAGAGTTTTATTTCCTATATGTTGTACTGTGTAAATAACACTTCTACACTTGTACTGTGCAGGTCTCCGTATTTACTTTGCGGCGACTCCCAGCCTGTTTCCCGTCGCCAAAGTCTCTTTGTCCTCCCGTGTTCCTCTCAGTAACAGTTCCACCTCGCTGTCGGTCCATGCAGAGAAATCTCTGCTGTGGTTCTTCACCATCGCTGCTCTTCGTTCGTCTCTTGTAGAACCGCAGAGTAGACACACCGCACATGCCCAGTGTACGTGAACGGCCACGTGATTTTCTTTTTTTTTTTTTTAAACAGACAGAGATCAGATCTGATACGCAGCTAAAACGCTGTTGAGGACGGAGATCTGAACGTGGATGTAGCCTGAGTCTGTAAACTCAGGTTTTGCTTGAGGGACTTCTTTTAGCTTACAGCTGATGACGAGTCTCGGGGTCGGCTCAAGTCTGTCACTACACTAGGGGTGCGACAATATATTGTTGTACATTTTTCCACAATACTGTATCAATATTCAAATATAAAATAGTGCTTCGACCGTTAGCTCAAAGCTAACATATAATGGGAATCTCCATTAACATGCTAACGGACTTTAGCATCGCGAAGATACAATCTTAACATAAACTACACATTTTGCTTCACATGCTGAACATCCTGAGTGAAACGCTGTACATATGTTTCCGGAGCTCTGTGTGAAATAAAAAAGAGCTGCTAACGTCACTGGCTTGATTTGCTGCTTCTGCACTCCACACAGACCAGCTACAGCAACCCCAAAGGGTCAAAACTCAAACCCAAAATTCCCAGTGGCCTAAAAATAAAAATACAGCTATCAGCAGGAAGAGAGAGGGCAGCACAACGCTGTGTCACCAAACAGTTATTAATATAATGTGATGTACAGATTAGACTTTGGTGGTACACAGCAATTAAAAATTCATGTGCCTTTTATAAACAAATGTTTTGATAATAATTTTTCATAGTTGCTCTCTAGTTTTATTTACAGACTGAGCAGAATTGCAGCACATAAATGGAGAAAACTTTTTCACGGGCATTTTGTATTCATATTTAGACAGATATCATTATTCCACTTCCTGGCTTTGCACAGACTCATGGTTGGAGCCGTTGGAGGACCCGATTATAGGTATTAAGGAAGGTTGCTGTAGAAAAGAGATCAGGTGGATCTTACCTGTCTATGTTGACCATTGACCTCGCTGCGGTCTGCAGGTCCTTCTGCAGGTTAAGTTCTCGAGCTCTGAAACATACAGACAGTGCGATGTGTTCAGGTACCTGACTTCACTTTAACTGTGTGATCAACAGGTGTATTAGAGTGTGATGGACAGGTGTATTAGAGTGTGATGGACAGGTGTATTAGAGTGTGATGGACAGGTGTATTAGAGTGTGATGGACAGGTGTATTAGAGTGTGATGGACAGGTGTATTAGAGTGTGATGGACAGGTGTATTAGAGTGTGATGACCAGGTGTATTAGAGTGTGATGGACAGGTGTATTAAGAGTGTGATGGACAGGTGTATTAGAGTGTGATGGACAGGTGTATTAGAGTGTGATGGACAGGTGTATTAAGAGTGTGATGGACAGGTGTATTAAGAGTGTGATGAACAGGTGTATTAGAGTGTGATGGACAGGTGTATTAGAGTGTGATGGACAGGTGTATTAAGAGTGTGATGGACAGGTGTATTAGAGTGTGATGGACAGGTGTATTAAGAGTGTGATGACCAGGTGTATTAGAGTGTGATGGACAGGTGTATTAGAGTGTGATGAACAGGTGTATTAGAGTGTGATGGACAGGTGTATTAAGAGTGTGATGGACAGGTGTATTAGAGTGTGATGGACAGGTGTATTAAGAGTGTGATGACCAGGTGTATTAGAGTGTGATGGACAGGTGTATTAGAGTGTGATGACCAGGTGTATTAGAGTGTGATGACCAGGTGTATTAGAGTGTGATGAACAGGTGTATTAGAGTGTGATGGACAGGTGTATTAGAGTGTGATGGACAGGTGTATTAGAGTGTGATGACCAGGTGTATTAGAGTGTGATGAACAGGTGTATTAAGAGTGTGATGACCAGGTGTATTAGAGTGTGATGACCAGGTGTATTAGAGTGTGATGACCAGGTGTATTAGAGTGTGATGGACAGGTGTATTAAGAGTGTGATGGACAGGTGTATTAAGAGTGTGATGGACAGGTGTATTAGAGTGTGATGACCAGGTGTATTAGAGTGTGATGACCAGGTGTATTAGAGTGTGATGAACAGGTGTATTAGAGTGTGATGGACAGGTGTATTAGAGTGTGATGGACAGGTGTATTAGAGTGTGATGGACAGGTGTATTAGAGTGTGATGGACAGGTGTATTAAGAGTGTGATGGACAGGTGTATTAGAGTGTGATGACCAGGTGTATTAGAGTGTGATGAACAGGTGTATTAGAGTGTGATGAACAGGTGTATTAGAGTGTGATGAACAGGTGTATTAGAGTGTGATGGACAGGTGTATTAGAGTGTGATGGACAGGTGTATTAGAGTGTGATGAACAGGTGTATTAGAGTGTGATGAGCAGGTGTATTAGAGTGTGATGGACAGGTGTATTAGAGTGTGATGAACAGGTGTATTAAGAGTGTGATGGACAGGTGTATTAGAGTGTGATGGACAGGTGTATTAGAGTGTGATGGACAGGTGTATTAGATTGAGAGGTGTATTAGAGTGTGAGCAGGTGTATTAGAGTGTGATGAACAGGTGTATTAGAGTGTGATGGACAGGTGTATTAGAGTGTGATGAGCAGGTGTATTAGAGTGTGATGAGCAGGTGTATTAGAGTGTGATGGACAGGTGTATTAGAGTGTGATGGACAGGTGTATTAGAGTGTGATGGACAGGTGTATTAGAGTGTGATGAGCAGGTGTATTAGAGTGTGATGAGCAGGTGTATTAGAGTGTGATGGACAGGTGTATTAGAGTGTGATGGACAGGTGTATTAGAGTGTGATGGACAGGTGTATTAGAGTGTGATGGACAGGTGTATTAGAGTGTGATGACCAGGTGTATTAGAGTGTGATGAACAGGTGTATTAGAGTGTGATGAGCAGGTGTATTAGAGTGTGATGGACAGGTGTATTAGAGTGTGATGAGCAGGTGTATTAGAGTGTGATGGACAGGTGTATTAGAGTGTGATGACCAGGTGTATTAGAGTGTGATGGACAGGTGTATTAGAGTGTGATGGACAGGTGTATTAGAGTGTGATGAACAGGTGTATTAGAGTGTGATGGACAGGTGTATTAGAGTGTGATGGACAGGTGTATTAGAGTGTGATGAGCAGGTGTATTAGAGTGTGATGACCAGGTGTATTAGAGTGTGATGGACAGGTGTATTAGAGTGTGATGGACAGGTGTATTAGAGTGTGATGGACAGGTGTATTAGAGTGTGATGGACAGGTGTATTAGAGTGTGATGGACAGGTGTATTAAGAGTGTGATGGACAGGTGTATTAGAGTGTGATGACCAGGTGTATTAGAGTGTGATGACCAGGTGTATTAGAGTGTGATGGACAGGTGTATTAGAGTGTGATGGACAGGTGTATTAGAGTGTGATGGACAGGTGTATTAGAGTGTGATGGACAGGTGTATTAGAGTGTGATGGACAGGTGTATTAGAGTGTGATGGACAGGTGTATTGATGGACAGGTGTATTAGAGTGTGATGGACAGGTGTATTAGAGTGTGATGGACAGGTGTATTAAGAGTGTGATGGACAGGTGTATTAGAGTGTGATGAACAGGTGTATTAGAGTGTGATGGACAGGTGTATTAAGAGTGTGATGGACAGGTGTATTAGAGTGTGATGACCAGGTGTATTAGAGTGTGATGGACAGGTGTATTAGAGTGTGATGACCAGGTGTATTAGAGTGTGATGGACAGGTGTATTAGAGTGTGATGGACAGGTGTATTAGAGTGTGATGGACAGGTGTATTAGAGTGTGATGGACAGGTGTATTAGAGTGTGAGAGTGTGATGAGCAGGTGTATTAGAGTGTGAGAGGTGTATTAGAGTGTGAGCAGGTGTATTAGAGTGTGATGAACAGGTGTATTAGAGTGTGATGGACAGGTGTATTAGAGTGTGATGGACAGGTGTATTAGAGTGTGATGGACAGGTGTATTAGAGTGTGATGACAGGTGTATTAGAGTGTGATGGACAGGTGTATTAGAGTGTGATGACCAGGTGTATTAGAGTGTGATGGACAGGTGTATTAGAGTGTGATGGACAGGTGTATTAGAGTGTGATGGACAGGTGTATTAGAGTGTGATGGACAGGTGTATTAGAGTGTGATGGACAGGTGTATTAGAGTGTGATGGACAGGTGTATTAGAGTGTGATGGACAGGTGTATTAGAGTGTGATGAACAGGTGTGTCGTGTACCTGGACTTGCGTTGGTTGCGGCTGTTCATGCGGGCGGCAGCCTGCTGCTTCAGTTGGATCATGTCCTCCAGCAGGTGTCCTCCTCTGACTTTCTCTTCTAGGAGTCTCGTCTCTGCCTGTCTCTGTCGCTCCAGCAGGGCGTCGTACTCCATCTTCAAAGCCCTGTTCTCCTCTTGAACCTGCTCCACCCGCTCCTGCAGCTCCTTATGGGCATCAAACGCACCCGTCAGCCGATGCTCCTCCTCCAGCAGTCTGGGGGTTAATAACAGAGATCATCAACATCAGTGTCTGTCCCATCAGGTTTCATGTTTCCAGGTGTTCAGTTTGTGCTGCTCATCTGGTATTGGTTTCTTTAAAACATATCGATAAACAGCCCTGACACTGCTGGCTGACTGTAAGTGCTACTGGAAGGATTCATTTAAGTCTAAAGACTAAAACTAATATATTTTTCATTTACGCTTGAAAATGTTTGCTAACAAATCCATGCAGACTGTCGGTGCCTAATCCGTACCGCCTGCCGGATCCATTCTGCACATGCACAAAAGTGGTTCTGTAAGTCAAAGAAGGTTACCGCGAATCTGCCTCTTCAAAATGATGCAACTGTCGTCGTTCAGTGTATTTACAATGGATTTATATCGCTTTGCTTCTGACCTTTCAAAGGAGACCAGAATTATGCATCTAGGCCAAACGGTTGAGGAGTTACTCCTGATTCATTTTAGGTTTGTTATTTTAGGCGTTTTTCCTGGAAAGGTTGGCTGCTGTAGGCTGTGAAAGGGACATGTGAGCTCCTATTGGGTCGAATTAGCTGTCAGTCGAAAGGTCAGAGTTCAGCGGCTAATTTGAATACAAGCTATCGTAGTTCTTTACATTCAAATCGGATTTATTATTAATATAATCAATCGGTGGATTAAGTTACTGTGAGGCTTCAAAAGGTGAGTGAGGTTATTGCCGTTGGCTAGAAAGAGGTTACAGGTTTATTGTTGATCATGTAACCTTACAGTTTTATTTAGTTATAACTTTAGACTGGGTTTGAGAGTCTGGGGAGTGTGTTGACTTATAGTATTTAATAAGATGTCAATAATTGTAGAGGCATTGCACATTAGGCTACATGGTTGTGCTCTGTAAGTTAAAAACAGGTTACAGTTACAGAATTCCTTATAACTCTGCAGTTTTATAAGCACCCTGAATTGAACGCAGCAGCTGATACAACATTCGTAATAACCACGAGAGACTTGACTTGTGAGCATCTCTGTGGGAATGCACTGAAAATATTTTCTCTCAGAAATATTTACAACCTCCTGTGTTCTGAACAATCTGTCCACACCCCTGATCAGACTGAGCCAATCAGCTGTGAGGATCCACAGTGAGTGATGACATCATCGGAGCTGACAGGTGAGCAGGCAGCTTCAGGTGTGTGTGTGTGTGTGTGTGTGTGTGTGTGTGTGTGTGTGTGTGTGTGTGTGTGTGTGTGTGTGTGTTTGTGTGTTACTCACCTGGCATGTTGCTCCTCCAGAACACGTTCCTTGGTTTTAATCTGCTGCTGCAGCTCCACCACCTGATAGGCCAACTGGCCCGGAGCAACAGAAAAACACAGAAGAAGAGTGAGGAGGACCGAGCACTGACAGGAGTTCACCGACCCCGGGGCCGCAGTAACTGTTTAATAGTTACTTACAGTTATTACTCAACTCCGTCATGCAGCTGCTTTTATTTCAGTAATCACTGAGTAATATTTATAACAAGGCTTCGTTTGGACTGAAACGCGGCTGAGAGCCTAACCAGCCTTCCATCTCATTTCAGAGTCACCGTGATCGCCGGTTTCAGACTAGTAAACAACGCTCACGTCAACATCCGAGTCAGAATTGCTACCACAAACATTCCCTCTCTGATCCATAGGGACTACTCCACACCAAACTCCATTCAAATTTAGGTTAAGTTAAAGAACTACAACAAAGAGTGAGACTAAATAAAACATCCACTGTTAACTGAACGAGCTAGACAAAAGACAGCGTGCTAAACGTGTCGACTGTAAACGCCAGTGGTGAAACATGCCAACGTTAGCTACAGAGCTAACTAATGATAGAAAAACAGAGAATTATTTTTCTGTTCATCGCTCTGCCATGAAGAGAAACTCACACCAAACTCCATTCAAATTCTGACAAGTTAAAGATTCTTGAATTTTTTTTTTTTTACTTTTATAGTTTTCAATACCATAAAGAAAAATGATTTTTTGGGATGATTTTTACATTAAGCACAAGATACTTTCCCCGTCTTTCATTATTTTATGGGACTCCTTTGTTTACCTGCTATTATTAGAGACCAGGGTCTCTTTTACAGCTGAGCCCTGTGTCAAGCACACAGATACAAACATCAATAGCAGATATAAATATATATAATGTAATTTTTAAAAATTTAAAAACAATTTACAGGTAACAATTACATTTGTAAGGAAACCAGGACATCAAGTTTAAACTTTTCCTTTAAATTCACTGCAAGAATTTGCAGCATTATATTCAAAGGCTGTTTTCCCCGCTCAGAAAGGCCTCGAGGAGACCAGACTGCAGGCAGGCCAGTCTGGCTCTCATTGAAAATGTGTGGCGCATTATGAAGCGCAAAATATGACAACGGAGACACCGGACTGTTGAGCAACAGAAGTTGTACATCAAGCAAGAATGAGAAAGAATTCCAGCTACAAACAAGCTTCAACAATTAGTGTCATCAGTTCCCAAACGCTTATTCACTGTTGTTAAAAGGAAAGGTGATGTAACACAGCGGTAAACATTCCCGTGTCCCAGCTGTTTGGAACGTGTTGCAGGCATCAAATTGTGAATATTTGCAAAAACAATAAAGTTTATCAGTTTGAACATTAAATATCTTGTCTTTGTAGTGTATTAAATTGAATATAGGTTGTATTCTGGTTTTATTTACGTCTTACACAACGTCCCAACTTCATTGGTTGTACCAAGGTATTTAAGTTTTTATACAAACAGGGATAGTGCACATTAAAAGACATTTCTGAATCTTGGCTAACTGTCTCGAGACAGTCCGCGTTAATTCGTCGTGGATCTGTTTCATCACTTTGCAGCTTGTAATTTTGGGACCAAGCTAATGTAACTTTTAACAAAAAGCAGTGCAGCCAGTCGCTGATCCCTGATCTGTGCAAATGCACTCTGTGACACGCCCGTCACATGACCAGGTGTTCCTGTCAGTACCTCTCCTGTAGTTTTCTTCAGCTGGTTGTTGTGGTGAAGCAGAGAGGAAATGGAGCTGCTGCGGTCAGGGGAGGGACGTCTGGACACACAAAACAAACACACCCTCAGCATCATCCCCCACACACACACAGTGAATTACAGTCAGGTGTGTCCAGGTACAAACAGACAGCAGGTGAGTTACCTGACGGAGCAGCTCAGAATTCCTTTGGCCAGACTGGTTTTGTCCAGCAGCTGAGTGTCTGAAAATACAGAGAGCAGAATCAGCGGAGCCATCGGGAGGAAACTGATCCTGCTTTCTACCTGATCAGGACTTCATGTCACCTGTCCTGCAATCTGCTGAAACATTCAACACAGTCTTAGGACCACTGTGAGGAAAACAAATCCTCAAGATCAGAATTACAACCAGAAACATGATTCTAGAAGCTCCGATCCACAGGGGCCAGTCTGCACCAAAATCCATTCAAATTCTGACAAGTTAAAGAACTACAACAAAAAGGGGGACTAAATTAAACATCCACTGTAAACTGAGTCAGCATGCCGGATGTGTCGACAGTCAGTCGCTAAGACATGCTAACATTAGCTACAGAGCTAACTAATGAGAACTTCAATTGTAAAACAGAACTGGGATTTATTTTTCTTGCTGTGGTTTCTGCTCACAGCTCTGCCATGAAGAGAAACTCACACCAGACTCCATTCAAATTCTGACAAGTTAAAGATTCCTGCCTAGTGTCCTGCATTTCAAGTATTTTTTTGAATTTTGAACTCAAATAGTTTTGAATGCATAAACATACACATACATACAATATATAAAATGAGCTTTGTAAAAAAACTGGGATTTTTACATTATGCGCAAAATACTTTCCCCCTCTTTCATTATTTTAAAGGACTCCTTTGTTTACACTCCTACTATTATTTATTTATGTCTTTATACAAACAGGGACAGCCCACGTTAATAGTTATTTCTGAAAATGTGCCATTTTAACCTCTTCGAGCCATTTCAATCTGGTTTCAGGACACATCATAGCACAGAAACTGCCCTCATTAAAATCACAAACGACCTTCTCGTGGCAGCTGACTCTGGCCATGTCAGCCTCTTAATTCTTCTCGACCTCTCTGCAGCCCTCGACACAGTCTCCCACTCCAACCTTCTCACTCGCCTCACTGGTACTGTGTATTCCTGGTTTCAATCCTACCTCACCAACAGGCAACAATGCATCACCCTTAAGGGCATCTGCTCTGAATTCACACGGCGTGCCTCAAGGATCGGGGCTTGGCCCGCTACTATTCAATATCTACATGCTACCTCTTGGGATGATCATCTGGAAACTACACTTCCACTGCTACGCTGATGACACCCAGCTCTACATCAGCACTAAGTCATCTACTCCCTTTCCACCAGCGTCGCTTATAACTGCCTGAAGGACATAAAGAACTGGATGGACAGTAACCTCCTCAAACAGAACTCATGGTGTTTGCCCCACAGTCACTTCTCAAAAAGGTTGGTGACATCAGACTGGATGTGGATGGCTGCTCAATCTCTGCATCCCCTCAAGTACGCAACCTGGGCGTCATCATGGACTCCTTCCAACTGCACATCAAAAACACTACTAAAACTGCCTTTTACCATCTTAAGAACATCTCCAGACTCCAACAGTGCCTCCCCAACTCCTTCACCAACTCCCAACTAGACTACTTTAATGGTAACCTGTTCGGTCTGCCCAGCAACTGACTACTGACAGACTCCAGCATGTCCAGAACAACCACACAAAACTTGGACTTCACATAACTCCCATTTCTGAAGAAGCTTCACTGGATGCCAGTTAAGTCCCGGATCAAATATAAAATCTTGCACCTCAGTACCTCACAGATCTACTCCATCCCTACACTCAGTCACGGTCCCTGCGGTCCTCTGACAAGGACCTGCTCGCTATCCCTAATTCCAGGCTCCGGACATTTGGTGACAGAGCTTTCTGTGTCGGTGCACCATCACTCTGGAACAAGCTTCCTCTTGCCATCCGCTCTGCCTCCTCTACAACAACCTTTAAAACCCATCTTAAAACACACCTCTTCACTGAGGCCCCACCCCCTTGTTTGTTAAGCGTCTTTGGGTTTGTGAAATGCGCTATATAAATCAAAGTTATTATTATTATTATATCATCATCTTGGTGTAGTGACAGCTACCAAACAGACATACATATATTGAAGATTTGTGTGCAGTTAACTGATGGTTACATATATTTATGGTATATCTATTTCTTTTGGTTTCTTAGTGACTTTCAACCCTTAATTTTGCTCATATGTTGGTATCTGAGATTATGTCTCTCTGCAGGTCCATTTATCGTTGCTGATGAGTTTGATCCATCAGCATCATGTTCTCAGCAGCAGCAGACTGATAGTCTGTCACAGATGAGTCACGACACAGAGGAAGTGGAACAACACGTGGTTTAGTTTTGAGAAAACTTTCTGGGCCTCAATGGCAACAAAAGAAATGTGTTGTTTTCTGTCAACAGAGTTTCTCAGTTTGCTTTTGGAGCTGTGATTTCACAGCTGACAATTGAAACACCTCAATTTCAGCCTTGTGATTGCAAACTAGTAAAAAATACCATATTTTCAAATGGAGTTTGGTTAAAGGCTCCTGCAGCTGTCTCCCTTGTTACCTGACACAAACCTAAACCCAGCCCAGACACAGATAAAACGAGTACTTGTCCGTCGTACAGAAGCGGATCAGGTCCTGGAACATGGCGTGCTGGCTCAGGTCTCGGTGCTTCAGCTGACTGACGATGTCCCTCTTCCAGGTCTCCGCCGACCTGCCGCCGCCGCCCGGAGCCGGGACCCGGCCGCTGCGCCGCGACTCTGCGGGTGAATCCGTCATGATTGTGCGGGTGTTGGATGTCACAGCAGCCATGATGTCCGCAGCCCGGGCTGCTTCATGCCGCTTCCCCGCTCTCAGAGGCTCCCAGACCGGCCTGGCGTTACAGACAGCTCCGGGACAAAGTTCCGACGCTCCCAACCGCCGCCATGTTGGTCACACTCCGATCGTTGTTTACGTTTCTTCTTCTTCTCTGATGTTTGTTTGTTTTGTTGTTGTTGTTGTTCTTAAAACTTTTCCCCCTTCAGAGGCGTCACTCGGACTGGGGCGGTGCTGAGGCTGGAGGCTGCGGGGTAAACACCGCCCGCTCCCAGCTCTTCCTGTTTTGACTTGAGGAACAAAAGAGAAAAACAAACACACCCAGCGGGACACCTGTGAATTCAATCAGAAACAACATGGACATTTTCTCTCTCTAATTTAATGATGGATGTAAGGAGACTCTCAAGTCACAGAATACTGTATTTTTCCAATGGAGTTTGGCTCCTACTACTCCTGAAAACAAGCTTTCTTTGTTGTGACCGCTGTAAACTTTTTTGAATTGTTCATCTTATTTAATTTTTATGGGATGTCTCTGAACCAAACTCCATTAAAAAAAACCTCTTTACTGTCAAACACGTTCATTGCTAACGCAATTTTGGTTTGGTTGTATGGAAGCCCATTTCTGCCAATGTGATGGCGGAAAAAAGATCCTGTTAAGTGTTTGAGAAAATATTTACTTAGTATTATAAGTCATTATTTTGAGATCCTAACTGTGTTCACACTGAATTTAATATTCATTTGACCGCTGGACATTTTGAGTTTTCGCAAACAGCACGTTTTAAGCAAATAAACAACCCGCGGATACTACAGCTGTATGAACCCAAAGTAAACCCTTTGCTGTGCAAATAAACAATCAAACTGATGCTGAAATAGCTGCAACATGATGCAGATTTGTTAAACATATGAATTGATGCTTTGTCAGGTCTGTCAGCAGGACAACAACTTTTAAAATGTTTGTTTTCTGAATGGAGTTCGGATCGATCAGGGCTATGCTAGTGAAGATAAATCAAGTTGTAATCCCAAAAACTAAAGTAAAAAGCTAATTTAATAAATGCAGTTAACTCTGAGCTCCTCCCGCGGGTAAACGGCGTAGTTTTCAGAGCAGAATCCAGACCGACTATGGGGGTTTATTTGACCGAAAGCTGCAGCGCTGCTCCCCGTACACTTCCCCGTTCTTTAGCAGCTCTCCGTCGGCCAGCGGATTGTCATTACACCGCTCGCCAGGTCCTCTTCCAAACAACGCTCCGAAGCCGCCGGTGACTCTTGGACAATCTCACTGCTGACAGGCTTTCGCAACATCATGTCAAGCGAATTTCTTGCCCAAGTTGAAAAATTTTAACTTGCGTGAACCAGCGAATGTCAAATGCCTCCTTCGTGCTGGATTCGCTTTAAGTGTGAACACACCTTTAGTCAATATTTTATATATTAGCAAAAAGCCGCTCTGAGACTTTGAAAAACAGATTTAAGGTAGTTTTTTTTTTTCAGTCAGTGGAGGATTTTGTTTTTCCTGAAATAAGATTTAAATTTTTGTCCAGAGTTAAAATTAACAACTAACCTGATCATCTACCATAGTCCAAACATAATAACGTAATATTTTGTGTAAACATCTGCTAAGAGCGATCATTAGATCCTTTATAAATAAGATTTTATGACCTTCGTCTCTATTTACCTGAAAATAAAAACATTTAAAACCCTGGAATAAAAAATTAAAACTCTGAGAGACACTTTAAACATTTATTAAACACGCGAAGCAGTTTATGTACAAACAGTGATTTAAAAAACAAAAACATTTTGCTGCCATTAAAAAAAACATAAAGTGCGTCATTAATACTGATGTGTTTAAAATCAAAGTCACAGGTGTTAAAGTGAACTTTGTCCTCTTTCAGCCTCCGTACTAAAAGGCAGCAGAGCGACTGGTGCCGTTCAGATGCGGTTCAGTTTGTTCTGGGTCATCTGAACCAGCAGCTCAGAGTATTTCTCCAGCAGAGACGTCGTCCCGTCGTCCTGCAGTCCAC
Organism: Micropterus salmoides; assembly: GCF_014851395.1. Classification (NCBI taxonomy): domain Eukaryota; kingdom Metazoa; phylum Chordata; class Actinopteri; order Centrarchiformes; family Centrarchidae; genus Micropterus; species Micropterus salmoides. The sequence goes on from NW_024042261.1 coordinate 38,804,564, forward strand.
CAGAGAGGGCGCCGCTGCCCCGCCCGTCTCCGGCCGGCAGCACCTTCCGCAGCTCAGAGTGAACGACATCAAACGCCTCCTGCAGGACGGATGACATCTGAAGACGCGGCTCCGAGCCGCCGGCCGACTCGCTGAGCTGCAGGAGAGACACGAAACATCTAGATCACAACAGTGTTAGGACGAGAACATCAAGACGAGAAGACGAGAACAAAAGTCCTGATAGTTCAAGAAGCTACGGGATCCAAGCTGCAACACACACAAGCTTGAGTGCTGTGTTTCCGAAAGTTATCTCAAGCTTTTAGGTTATAGAAATAGGGTTGGGTATCAAGTACCAAACTTCCACGACCCATGGACTCTTTAAGACCTGTGCGTTTGGATCCTGCTTCTCGGTTCCGAACTTCCTGCACATCTCAGCTCCTGACTGAACTGCAGTGAACATTTTAGTCCATCAAAGTGTCTCTTATGATGGAAACGACAAAATTAGAAAAAGACATTCTTAATTTCGCGAAAAAGTTTTTACGCCCGCTTAAGGTGTTTTTTGCCTTTGTCAAAAGGTAAAAGTGCTAAACGGGAGATGGAAACACTTTCTGAATAAGTTCTGACGTAGCGAACTTGTAACTCACGACTGATCAGCTGTTTCTGCTGTCGGCGTCTCGCCCGGTTGTGCAGAGTTCTGCACGAATTTCCTGCAGCTTGCGGCCAGTAACGCTCATTTGTGCTGAGAAAAGAGGTGGATGCAGATCTGGGCAGGAAGCCTTCATCAGCTGTTCTGCTGAATGATGCGTTCACCTCTTAAAGGTCCTTCTCAGATCCTTTAACAGGTGATCACCGCATGTTGCTGCTGAGTCTCAGTGAACGCTGCTTCTGCTGAGTGTGAAGAAATATTAACTCTAAACGTTCATAAAATAAATACTTTGATTTGTTTATCACCGTTGATGAACCCCACAGAGGATATTACAGTGTTACAACATTATCTGGAGGTGCATGCAGAACTCTGCAGAACACCGGATATTCCCATAATGCTCGGAGACATGGCTGGCAGCAACTTGCCCGCTTGAAACACATTCCTGAGGACCTCTCTGTTTTTCTCAGATCAGTGGCCCTCAGGTTCCTGCTACTGGTTTTGTTTCTGGTTTGGAACCCAGACGTGACTACGCTCGCCAAACCAGCTGATGGAAACGCACATATGTCAGTTTCTTTTTTGTGACATTTCAAATGTACGCTTAAAATTCGCAAGACAATTGGATGGAAACATGATTATCGGTAACCAGAAGCTGCCGAGTATAACAGGTTCCTGTTTCAGTGGTGAGTTCACAATCATCCCTCTCACACTCTGAATTAGCCGGCGTGTAGCTTTAGCAAAGCTGCTCTTAAAACCTCACCATCTCTGGTCACTTTTCTGGACAGAATTTTAAAATTGTTATTTAATTATTCTTCCTTTGGAGCCCAAAACTCTAAATAATACATTTGGCATCTGAATTAGTGTTAAAATAGCCGTTAGTGGAACATTGAAACGCTCACTTGACCAATTGTCTTAATGAATGTTTTATAATTATTTGTGATGTCGTCTTTTTCAGCTTTTTCAGGTCTTCTCTTGCTTGTTTACCAGTTTTACATACTTGGTGTATACTTAGGGCTATTTCTGTGGCTATCGTCCGGGATGATGGAGGAAATTGGCATAATTATCTAGTTTCTTTCTGTCTGAATGCTGTTGGTTTATGTCTATAATGGTAAAGGGATTCCTGGGTGGCAGAGGGATGGATGATGTTTGTTAGCTGTTTTTGAATTTCGATTTTACTGTGCAAGAAACTGTCGTTTCCCGTGTGTCTCTTCTAGGACTGAAAGCAGAGTCATCTGTCAGCGGGCGGATTCAAAAGAACGGAAAAAACAATCAGACAGACAGGAAGTCCACCTGTTGGTAGAGCAGCACGGCTCGTCTCGCTGTCTGTCTCAGCTCGTTGGCGACCTGCTGGCACTGCTGCAGACTGACCGACTCCTCAACACCACCTGAACCTGCAACAACAAACATCCTGATGAGTTATATCTCCTCAGAGTTCATCGTGAGGGCGGCGGTTAAACTGCACAGGAACCGATCGGTACGAGCTGACAGATGGACGTTACCTGTCTGAACGGGGCGGAGGGTTTCTGACAGGGGAGAAGAGGAAGAGGTGGGCGGGTCAAAGAACACCTCAGCTCCCAAAGACGGGTCTGATGAACAAAAACAGAAGACGGATCGAAGGTCGTCATCTCAGCAAGGTCGACAAAACAGCAAAAAACTTTTAAAAATAATTTTAATATTGTCAAAGCAACATTTAGAGATGTTGCTTCTGTCTGTATCGCCTACCTAGATCACTCTGGATTCTGGTCTCAGATCCTCCTGAACCTTCCTCCTGTCTGTTGGCGGGGCAGGTGATGTCACACGTGGAGGGCGTGGCTCTGGGTGTGATGGAGGGGGTGGGGCTGAGGATGAGCGTTTGGTTTAGATTCGTCAGCGTCTCCTCGACGCTGCTCACGCTCAACCCCCTGACTTCGCCCAGTGACCTCACCTCAGTGGGCGTGGCCAAGCCCATGTGATGCTGAAGCTCCTGGGAGGATAGAGCGTCACTGTCGGAAGCAAAGAGAGCGAGAGACGGCGTGAATATCTGTAAATTAAATGTTAAATACAAAAAGCTAACAGGAAAAAGTGGGCCGGCAGTCGGACCAGGCGTCACCTGCTGGTCTGGTCCTGATGGGGCTCAGTTTTGGTGCTGTGCAGGTCCAGACCAGCAGACAGCAGGGGGGAAGGAGGCTGGAGGTCTGAGGAGCAAGACACATTCTTCTTCTTCTCCTCATCCTCGTCCTCGGTTGAGGTGGGAGTGTCTTGGCTCAATTTGGCCCTGGAGCTGGCGGTGGTTCCCAGGTATCCGAGCCGAGGGCCGCCATGCTGGACTGCAGACGCAAGGCTGCTGTTGTGGGCCAACAGAGTCCTGGAGGTGACGTCTGATTGGCCGAAGAAGCAGAAGGTCAGAAACTTAAAACTGACGACGGATTAAAAGAGAAACTCAGGTAAAGACGGAAAGGAGAGTGATCTTTAAAGCAGACTAGCTGATGAAGTTCGAGTTCTGTTCAGACGGGATAACGTTTCAGGGGAGGGATCTTATTGATCAGCCTCACAGATTTAGGACCAGATCCGATATGAAGCAGAATCCCACACCGTCGGGGTGAAGTGACAGAAGACAGGTGCACCTTCGACCTTGTGAGTTTGACACCAGACAGAAAACACCCAGGTGTCCACACACACACACACACAGACTCACACACCTCGCAGCGCTTCTCTGCACTGGACGACCACCATGGTGTGACGTCTGCGTAGTGGGCGGCGAGGGGACTGATGGGAAGTCGTGCATGAAGATTTATGACGACGGATTGACCGGCTGCATCTCACTGTGATCACACATACACACTTTTTACATATTTTTCTACCTGACACCGCCCACTACGTAGGTGTTCAAGTGTCGATGCACATGCGATGTCAATCCACGTACAACAACTACGTGGGCGGAAATACGTACCGGTCGCAGTCTTTGACGGCACAGTGTGTCCATACAGTGTTGTTTTAAGATTCATTTTTATTGTCATGATGCAGAGTACGGAGACAGTCTAGTTCCAATTTCAGTTAGAGGGGAAGGGACACTGATCAAATAATTATTTAGCTTCTAAGTGAAGGATAAAATATTACGTTAGTATAATATATTAGAAAACAATCCAGTTCAGTAGAAATGCTTAAAACAAAGTAATGCCTCCTATCAGTGACATCAGAGTTCACTGCTGTGATGGAAAAACTGCTTAACTTCATTCACTGGCGCCTCACGCACATCTCCAATCTAAATACAAAAAAAATTAAAAACAAACTAAATAAAAACTGAACCCTGCTGAAACCACAAAGAAGCTGTGTGTTCAGAGTGACCAGTTTAGAGGAACTTCAGCAGTAAACTTGTAAACGTTATCTGATCTAAAAACGTGCTCAGAGTTTCCTGCTGAGTCACAACTGATGTGAAGCAGAAGTTAAACCAGTCCGGCTGCTCTGACCGCTTTCTCACCAGGCCTGGGCGGCATCACGCTGTTAGGGTAAACCAAGCCGGAACCTCCGGGGGTTTAAGTGCTTCAAACGACCAGCAGGGGGCGACTCCAGCGGCTGCAGTCTGTGAGAAAATGTTTCTACTTGTCAGCTGATTTATTCCCTCAGTAAACACTTTCCTGATGAGTTTCTGGTCTCAGTCTCTAGTTTCAAGTCTTCTTCAACACAGCATGATGTTCATTTAGTAAATTATGGTCCCGTTTAGAGGAACAGAGACCAGGAAGCAGGGGAGGCTTTAGGGCGGGGCTACATGGCGGCCTGTCAATCAGGATAGAGGCGACTCGTATCCGCTGCTCTGTGTACATTTAACCAGCGCCGCTGAAGAAGTTTATCGGGAGTCGGCTGCTCATTTTTCCGGTACGTACATTTTGTTTTAAGCCTGTTTGTTGCTAGCCAAAATTAGCATCCCAGCTAATATCACAACTAGCAGGAATAACAGATGCACCACGCTAACCAAGCTAGCTAGCGCCACCAAATATGGTCACGTCTGGTTGAAAAATATCAACATGGCAGCCTCCAAACTGCCCATCTCGAGGCTTCAAAACGGCAGTCCACAAACCAACGGACGACATCGCGGCGGCTGTTTCGCCTTCTCTGTGGTTGTAAAATCAGAAACAGGTGACTCACCTCCACCGTTGTTGTTCTCTTTCGACTCAGATGAGGTCACGTCGTTGCTCGACTCAGAGCTCACCTGAAAACAAACATTCAGTCGCTGATTGTCCCTGATGAAACCAAATGTCAAATGCACATGCGCGTGTTATCGGGTAAATCAGGACACGGTTTTTGTTTCGGTCAACAGATAATCAGTCACAATAAAAGCATCATTATTAAGTTGGCAGATTGTTGCTTCTGAGCAGACGGTTGTTCTTTACTCCAGCTCGTATCTGTGGTCAAGGACTGTGATGCTTTCTGCTATCGTGACATTCCTACCGCGCACGCTACGCTCACACATGACTTTTACCAACACATTATTGAGGGATGCTAAATCGCCAAAATCCCAGAAAATATGTAAAATATGTAGATGTGATTCTTTGTCGATGTCGCACAACCGTGTTTCAGAGCGTGTTTCAGGCGTGTTTGTACCGATGTGTTCCCGACGTTGCTCTCCTCTGAAATCCTGGTTGGGATCGAGACAGGAGGCGGAGCTCGGCTCGGCCACGCCCTAAAACACAGCAGGAGCCAAATGTAAGACAACGACCACCAGTTAAACTCTAAACTGAAAACTCATCAACCCTGCGGCCCAGAGAGTCCCTGAGGATTGTGGGTAGACTGACCTGATTCTTTCCTGGAATCGAGACAGGAAGCGGGTCGAGATGCTGAGCCGAGAGTTCAGGAAGGGTTTTTCCTCCGGAGGCTGCAGATTCCTCAGGTCTGTGTCAAACTTCTCTGAAATGACAAAGGTCAGAAACACCTCAGCGAACACGTGAGGAGACATGAGGAGGAGACAGCAGCGAGGAGACATGAGGAGGAGACAGCAGCGAGGAGACAGCAGCGAGGAGGCAGCAGGAGCGAGGAGACATGAGGAGGAGACATGAGGGAGGAGGCAGGAGCGAGGAGGCAGGAGCGAGGAGATATGAGGGAGGAGACATGAGGGAGGACACAGGAGCGAGAAGACAGCAGCGAGGAGACAGCAGCGAGGAGGCAGCAGGAGCGAGGAGACAGCAGCGAGGAGACATGAGGAGGCAGGAGCGAGGAGGCAGCAGCGAGGAGGCAGCAGCGAGGAGACATGAGGGAGGAGACATGAGGAGGAGACAGCAGCGAGGAGACATGAGGAGGAGGCAGGAGCGAGGAGGCAGCAGCGAGGAGACATGAGGAGGAGACATGAGGGAGGTGGCAGGAGCGAGGAGACAGCAGCGAGGAGACATGAGGGAGGAGACAGCAGCGAGGAGGCAGCAGGAGCGAGGAGACAGCAGCGAGGAGGCATGAGGAGGAGGCAGGAGCGAGGAGACAGCAGCGAGGAGGCAGGAGCGAGGAGACATGAGGAGGAGACAGGAGGGAGGAGACAGGAGGGAGGAGGCAGCAGGAGCGAGGAGACAGGAGCGAGGAGACATGAGGAGGAGGCAGGAGCGAGGAGACATGAGGAGGAGGCAGGAGCGAGGAGACATGAGGAGGAGACAGGAGGGAGGACACAGGAGCGAGAAGACAGCAGCGAGGAGACAGCAGCGAGGAGACATGAGGGAGGAGACAGGAGCGAGGAGACATGAGGAGGAGGCAGGAGCGAGGAGACATGAGGAGGAGGCAGGAGCGAGGAGACATGAGGAGGAGACAGGAGCGAGGACACAGGAGCGAGAAGACAGCAGCGAGGAGACAGCAGCGAGGAGGCAGCAGGAGCGAGGAGACATGAGGAGGAGGCAGCAGGAGCGAGGAGACAGGAGCGAGGAGACATGAGGAGGAGGCAGGAGCGAGGAGGCAGCAGCGAGGAGACATGAGGGAGGAGACATGAGGGAGGAGACAGCAGCGAGGAGACATGAGGAGGAGGCAGGAGCGAGGAGGCAGGAGCGAGGAGGCAGGAGCGAGGAGGCAGGAGCGAGGAGACATGAGGAGGAGACATGAGGGAGGAGACATGAGGGAGGAGGCAGGAGCGAGGAGGCATGAGGAGGAGGCAGCAGTGAGGAGGCAGGAGCGAGGAGGCAGGAGCGAGGAGGCAGGAGCGAGGAGACATGAGGGAGGAGGCAGGAGCGAGGAGGCAGGAGCGAGGAGGCAGGAGCGAGGAGACATGAGGGAGGAGACATGAGGGAGGAGGCAGGAGCGAGGAGGCAGGAGCGAGGAGGCATGAGGAGGAGGCAGCAGTGAGGAGGAGACAGCAGCGAGGAGGAGGCAGCGAGGAGACATGAGGAGGAGGCAGCAGCGAGGAGGCATGAGGAGGAGGCAGCAGTGAGGAGGAGGCAGCGAGGAGACATGAGGAGGAGACAGCAGCGAGGAGGCATGAGGAGGAGGCAGCAGTGAGGAGACATGAGGAGGAGGCAGCAGCGAGGAGGAGGCAGCGAGGAGGAGGCAGCGAGGAGACATGAGGAGGAGGCAGCAGCGAGGAGGCATGAGGAGGAGGCAGCAGCGAGGAGACATGAGGAGGAGGCAGCAGCGAGGAGGCAGCAGTGAGGAGGAGGCAGCGAGGAGACATGAGGAGAGGCAGCAGGAGGGAGGGCAGCAGCGAGGAGGCATGAGGAGGAGGCAGCAGTGAGGAGACATGAGGAGGAGACAGCAGTGAGGAGACATGAGGAGGAGACAGCAGTGAGGAGGAGGCAGCGAGGAGACATGAGCGAGGCGGCAGCAGCGAGGAGACATGAGGAGGAGACAGCAGCGAGGAGGCAGCAGCGAGGAGGAGACAGCAGCGAGGAGACATGAGGAGGAGACAGCAGCGAGGAGGAAGCAGCGAGGAGACATGAGGAGGAGGCAGCAGCGAGGAGGCATGAGGAGGAGGCAGCAGCGAGGAGACATGAGGAGGAGGCAGCAGCGAGGAGGCAGCAGTGAGGAGGAGGCAGCGAGGAGACATGAGGAGGAGGCAGCAGCGAGGAGGCATGAGGAGGAGGCAGCAGTGAGGAGACATGAGGAGGAGACAGCAGTGAGGAGGAGGCAGCGAGGAGACATGAGCGAGGCGGCAGCAGCGAGGAGACATGAGGAGGAGACAGCAGCGAGGAGGCAGCAGCGAGGAGGAGACAGCAGCGAGGAGACATGAGGAGGAGACAGCAGCGAGGAGGAAGCAGCGAGGAGACATGAGGAGGAGGCAGCAGCGAGGAGACATGAGGAGGAGACAGCAGTGAGGAGGAGGCAGCGAGGAGACATGAGCGAGGCGGCAGCAGCGAGGAGACATGAGGAGGAGACAGCAGTGAGGAGGAGGCAGCGAGGAGACATGAGCGAGGCGGCAGCAGCGAGGAGACATGAGGAGGAGACAGCAGCGAGGAGGCAGCAGCGAGGAGGAGACAGCAGCGAGGAGACATGAGGAGGAGACAGCAGCGAGGAGACATGAGGAGGAGACAGCAGCGAGGAGACATGAGGAGGAGGCAGCAGCGAGGAGACATGAGGAGGAGACAGCAGCGAGGAGACATGAGGAGGAGACAGCAGCGAGGAGGCATGAGGAGGAGACAGCAGCGAGGAGACATGAGGAGGAGGAAGCAGCGAGGAGACATGAGGAGGAGGCAGCAGCGAGGAGACATGAGGAGGAGGAAGCAGTGAGGAGGAGACAGCAGCGAGGAGACATGAGGAGGAGGAAGCAGTGAGGAGGAGACAGCAGCGAGGAGACATGAGAAGGAGGCAGCAGCGAGGAGACATGAGGAGGAGGAAGCAGCGAGGAGACATGAGGAGGAGACAGCAGCGAGGAGGCATGAGGAGGAGACAGCAGCGAGGAGGCATGAGGAGGAGACAGCAGCGAGGAGACATGAGGAGGAGATATGAGGAGGAGACAGCAGCGAGGAGACATGAGGAGGAGACAGCAGCGAGGAGGCATGAGGAGGAGACAGCAGCGAGGAGGCATGAGGAGGAGGCAGCAGCGAGGAGACATGAGGAGGAGGCAGCAGTGAGGAGGAGGCAGCAGCGAGGAGGAGGCAGCGAGGAGACATGAGGAGGAGACAGCAGCGAGGAGGCATGAGGAGGAGGCAGCGAGGAGACATGAGGAGGAGGCAGCAGCGAGGAGACATGAGGAGGAGGCAGCAGCGAGGAGACATGAGGAGGAGGCAGCAGCGAGGAGACATGAGGAGGAGGCAGCAGCGAGGAGACATGAGGAGGAGGCAGCAGCGAGGAGGAGGCAGCGAGGAGACATGAGGAGGAGGCAGCAGCGAGGAGGAGGCAGCGAGGAGACATGAGGAGGAGGCAGCAGCGAGGAGACAGGAGGAGCGAGGAGGCAGCAGCGAGGAGACAGCAGTGAGGAGGAGACAGCAGTGAGGAGGAGACATGAGGAGGAGACAGCAGCGAGGAGACATGAGGAGGAGACATGAGGAGGAGGCAGCAGCGAGGAGGAGGCAGCAGCGAGGAGCCATGAGGAGGAGACAGCAGCGAGGAGACATGAGGAGGAGACATGAGGAGGAGGCAGCAGCGAGGAGACATGAGGAGGAGACAGCAGCGAGGAGACATGAGGAGGAGACATGAGGAGGAGGCAGCAGCGAGGAGGAGGCAGCAGCGAGGAGCCATGAGGAGGAGACAGCAGCGAGGAGACATGAGGAGGAGACAGCAGTGAGGAGGAGGCAGCAGCGAGGAGCCATGAGGAGGAGACAGCAGCGAGGTGACATGAGGAGGAGACATGAGGAGGAGGCAGCAGCGAGGAGGCAGCAGCGAGGAGGCAGCAGCGAGGAGGCAGCGTGAACATGTGTTGGTACCGTCGTTCAGGCTGGAGGCCAGCGTATCGAAGTGGTTCTTCAGAGAGTTTCTGTCCTCGTCGTCCTCGAGACACAAACTGCCCACAGAGCTGCCCTGACTGAGAGAGTCTGTGTCTGATGGAGGAGAGATGGCGTCACACATGCTGATAACGAGCACTTTGCATAGTGAAACACACACAGTAGGAACAACTCAAACGTGAACACAGCTTCTCGGGATCAATAAAGTTTCCTAATCTGAATCTGATATGTGTGGATATAAACTGGTCTCTGACCGGCGTCGTGCTGCTGCTCCAGACTTCCCGCCAAGTCTTCGCAGTAGGCGGAGTCCGGACTCAGCTGAGTGCTCCACACCGGCTCTGCTCCCTGACCTTTGACCTCGAGCTGGCTCAGAGACCGCCGGGGTTCCGCCACAGCCTCAACATCGAACTCCCTGCAAACGCACGGAAACAAATGCGATTCAGCTGCGTCTCACAGGAAGTGTGAGAATATATTCGCGCGTGCCGACCCTCACCTGTCCGTGGTCGCGTTGTTAGTGTTGTAGGTGCTCCCGTCCTCACCTGGATCCTGCAGCACCTGAACATCACACACAGTCGGAGACAGTCATGCATCCGTTCACATGCACTTCTCCTCCCATGAAAACATTCATTCTCCCCAGTTCATTTCTTCTACATATTGTTAAACAGAACGTACAGCAGCTCCTCCTTGTAGACATTAGATTAATTAAACAACAGCGTTTCCTGTGGGTCACATAGACGATATGTTTTAGTCATCGTGGCAGATTATAACTACTGCATGACAAAATATATATATATAATTATTTGCCCCTGTTTATCATCATTATAGCAATGACATTAGATTTGATATATGGGTCATTTTTATACCTTCTGTTTTTCTGGCCCCCACAGTACACTGTTTACTTTAATGTTCATTAGTTAAGATATTTTAAACATTTTTCTGCAGTTTTATTTGACTCTTATTCATCAAAACCTTGATATATTTTGTTGTACTGTTGCTCAAAGTACTATTTATATCTATATCGGTCGGGCTCTAGAGAACAGTACCCATCAACACTACAGACGCTCTGCATTAAATACAAGTTCTTTACGAATTAAATCATTTTAGTAGCAACAGGTGGCGGCTGTACAAGCGGACCGTTTAGCCCCAACGCTGTTGTTCATTTGTCATTTTGTGTGCTTCTACTACGATAACAGCTCTCTGTGAGCCGGTTTTGTTCCACTCTCTGCACATGCAGCATTTCAGAGTGTTTTGTGTGGCTACGTAGTTAAACTGTTAACTTTTCTGTGTATTTTAAAAGGTGTTTTATTTTGAAAATCGTGCTACATCACAGTTTTGATGGTGTCTCAAGTTGAAATGCTCCATGACATGTTTTTTGTTTGCAAACGAAATCGAAACAGTCGCAGATTAACTTTATGTCCACAGACTAATCGTTGCAGTTGCATTTCAAATGAGCTGCTCCTGGACAGAGATGTGGCTAACGATGGCAGAAGGTCGGTAAATAGTGGAGGGTTAGTAAATGATCGTAACTCTCTGTAGTTTACAGGCTCCTGCACTCTGCATGTTGAAGCGTCCGAACGCTGTGACACGTAGCGTCTAAAGCACATTAAGTTAATTTACGATACAGACAGAAGACAAGCTTACAAATTCTTGTAATTAACCTTTAAAGGTTCGGTGTGTAATATTTCTGAGGCTCTATTGATAGAAATGTCAAAGTGTTAGTTATTGAGAACCATTTTATTGGGTTCAAAAATAAGGTTGACGCCAGAGCTCAGAATTTCTGTGGGCGGTGCCCAGATTGAAGTTAAAACTTGTGTTAAATATTTAGGCTGTGATTTACATTGTTCTTTGAGTGGAGAAAGTATGGGTGAAAAAGTGTTAATAAAGAAACTTTAAAAATGTTAGCAAATGCTTTAATTTAGCCACACTTCAATTATGCCTGTACTGCATGGAACAGCAGCACCACCAAGAGGATAAAAGTTCAACTTCAAACGGCACAGAATAAATTAGTCAGGTTGATTTTAAACCTCAATAAAAAAGGACTCACGCCATGAATGAGCCAAGGTGTTTTAAAGATTATTTTAAGCTTATTAGGAACTCTCACAGCTACTCAACTAGAGGCAGCGCCACAGATTAGTACCTTGTAGATTTAATGGAGATAAGAAGTTAATAATGATTACAATAAACCATCATAAGGTAGATTATAATGCACCTGAATATCTTTTACTACACCTGGAACAACATTAAATCTGATGAAAAGAAACTGATATACAACAGTTATTGCACAATCTTTCAAAACTATAGCAGGCGAATGTTTTGGCCATATTTACTGTTTATATGTTCACTTTTATTGGGAGTTTTCTTCAAAACATTATTTCTCTCCACACAACCACGTTGCAGATAACATAAAGCTTCCAAAACATTGAAATATTGATAAAAACAGTCAATATTCAGGCCGCAGCTTGAGAACAGAACATCCTCGGCCAAATAGATTGATATCCTGCACGTCCGTGTAGCTCCTGCGCCAGACGATCTTTGTTGACGCAAACAACCGCTGTTTTTGGACAGAAAACAGCTAGAACAGCGAAAACCAATTACCTGCCCGATGTCGATCCGTTACCAAGAGGTTCAGTAAACACCATTTTTTAAATACATCTACCTAAAGAACCCTCATTTCTTGACTGGCCACTCTCTGCGGTCTCAGAAGAGACACCTTTTGTGCTGTTGTCAGCCACCGTAGCTGTCCTACGCTCTTTGAAAGGTGAGGGGGCAGTGGGAGACTGGACAGATGGTTGCAATTCACAATCCTCACCACTAGATGCCACAAGATCTCACACACTGAACCTTTAAATTAAATAGCTGAGACCTCTGAAACACTTTTCTGTTCATCAAGACCACACCCACACTTCTATGTTTTCATTTTAAAACAGAGATTTAACTGTGACGGCGGGAAACAGACCGGGAGTCGCCGCAAAGTAAATAAGGCGACATGCACAGTGTGCAAGTGTTATTTACACCAGTACAAATATTCTAATAAAAAAGACCAAAACTAAAACTCTGTCAGCAGCATCGTGTTTCTGTAGATAAGAGCCGATCAGGAAGCCAAACGTGAGCGTCTACGTCTTTGTTTTCACCTGCCAGCACTAACACGCTACCCCGGAGTTTAAAACCAAAACGGGGTCAACAGCGTTTTCAAACTTCAACGTTTGAGGTATTTGGATTCACCGTTTTAGTCTGGACGGCAGGAAACGACGCAGTGTGGATGGAGCCTCAGTTTAACTTTCAGTTTGTGTCATGTCACTGAGCTCACCTCCTTCTTCTCCTCCTCCTCTCCATCTTCATCCTCGTCGTCCTCCTCCTCCTCCCCTCCCAGCAGACTCTCCAGACTCTGAGGGTGGAAGTCTTCGTCCTCTTCCTCCTCCTCCTCCTCCTGGCTCTTGGTGGGACTCGGGGAGCTGATGGCGCAGATGCTCAGAGGGTTCGGCTGCTCCGCCCACCGACTTCGTACCTGACGAGGCTCGGTGTCTGATTGGACGCCAGAGGAGGCTCCGCCCTGACCCTGCTGAACACACCAACACGCTGGAGGAAAATTCATCTGTGAAGTGATCAGTAATGAAGTGAATTCAACAGCAGACATGAACTGACCAGTTTTCTGAACCACATGGGCAGTTTTCCGTTGGTCTGAAGCAGCGGAGCATCTGAAACAACAAGATTCAAACACAGTTTTTTGTGGAGTTAGTTTCTGTATCTGAGTTGAGGGTAGAGGCACAGGTGGAAATCAGAGGGTGGGTAAGTCCCCATATTAAAGCAGACCTATTATACTGCTTTTCCAGTCCTATATTGTAGTTCTGTGACTCCTGTAGTTCAAAAAAATAATTCTCTGTCTTATACTGGTTCTTCATGTAGGCCTTCATTTCAGCCTCTGTCTGAAACAAGCTGTAGATGCTCCTGTCTCTTTAAGGCCCCCCCTCTCAAAGCCCACTGTCTTCTGATTGGCCAAGACCTGAAGCATGTTACCAGGCTGTTGTTGTTGCTGGGCGGAACAGGCAGACTGAGCGTTGCTGTGCTGTTGCTATGGGAGCACATGACCATATATGGAACAGCGGCTCCGTCTGGGTATTACGGAGCCGTTGGTAGAAAAAGCAGTTGAAAATGTTCAGAACAGGAGGAAATCTGAGGTTTATGCTCACAGGGATTTCTTTTAAATACTTTAACCTCATTTTTAGAAGCTTTGGCCACGTTTAACATGAACATCCAACATTATAACATTGTAGATAAGTCATAAAATGTGGAAAAGCATAACAGGTCTCCTTTAAGGCGACCTGGTAACATCGCGGTCTCCATGCTGCACTAATACAAGGGTGATTTATTTCCCACAATACAAACAGCTTGTAAAGTGAAATTGAGTTTGTAACAGTAACGGTTCTTAGATGCTTCGCGATGCGGACGTGTAAGATTCTGACTCGATTAACAAATGTCAAAAAAAACACAAACAATTTCTTTGTAATTAAGTTGATTTTTTAAGTGTTAATTGATAACGTAATGTTGCGCGAGCTGACATCTCCCCTGCACAGCACGTTTTATAGCTGTTATGTAACGTTGGCTAAATTAGTAACGAAGTAATACTGAGTATTACACCGAGTGGCACTCTGACAGCTCTCCGTGTGTTGCTATGTTTGTGCATGTGTGTGTCTTTCCGACCTGTGTGTAAACATAATAACAGAGTGAAAACATTGAGTTTCCCCTCGTGGGATTAAATAAAGTATATCTTAATCTTACTGAAGTAAATTAGCACGCGAACTAGTCCTTTTAAGCTAATTAGGAGATGTTTCTTTTGGATGTGCAAATGAAATGCTTAGTAATTATCCAGAGATCCTGTGTAGAAAAAAAAACGATGGATGTCGATGCATCGATAATCGTTTATAAAAATGGTAAACAGAAATAAACTATATTCAATGGATCAGTGCTGAGGATGATTTAGAGTTTGAACGTCTGATAGCTGCTCTGCAGCTGAAACTACTGTATCTCTTCCCAGAAGGCAGCAGGGTGAACAGGCTGCGGCTGGGTTAGTAGTAAGGCTCGCCTCTATGTACACATATCCTGTACATATATACACACAAGTTCATTTATGGCTGCATTATTTGTTTCCATCAAAAACTGCTCGAGAATTTTTACATTTATTGTCCCCCCCGACTGTTAGATGAACTTTCCGCCCGTGGATAGAGGGTGTTGGTTCCTGCGTTCTGTGTGTTTTTTTGAGCTGGATGAACAAAACTGTCTCGCCTTCCTCCCTGAGGTGATCTGACCCGACCCCAGTCCGCCTCCTCACCGTGAGCAGAGTCCAGTCTGGCTGGAGTCCCGAGGTCAGCCTCCTCCTCCTGAGTGTTGGTGGGACTCGGGGAGATGATGGAGGAGATGCTCAGAGGGTTCGGCTGCTCCGCCCACCGACTTCGTACCTGACGAGGCTCGGCGTCTGATTGGACGCCAGAGGAGGCTCCGCCCTGACCCTGCTGAACACACAAACAGAAACACACTGGAGGAAAATCCATCTGTAAAGTGATCAGTAATGAAGTGAATTCAACAGCAGACATAAACTGACCAGTTTTCTGAACCACATGGGCAGTTTTCCGTTGGTCTGAAGCAGCGGAGCGTCTGAAACAACAACAACAACAAGACTGAAACTGTATTCAGGTGGAGGAACATTAAAGATCCGCTGTACCTCTGTAGTCCACAGGGAAAAAAGAAAGCTCAGAGCAACACTGGAGGCATCGATCAATCATTATAGATTGAAACAGCAGATTTTGGCCGGAGACCTGTTGTCTCTTCTTGTTTCAAGCTCTCTAATACAGGGATCAAACTTTCTATTTCGATCCATTATCCACTGAGTATGCAAAGGAAACACGGTTAATTAATCGTAAAGGATCCGCTACACCGAGTGTTTCCGTTGCACAAAACGAAAACACGAGCGGCGCACCGGTGCACAGTGTTGTGCTGACCAGACTCTACTGCGCACTGGCTAAACCAAGGGGACCAAACTGTGAAGCTTCTTGGGCTGCAGCTAACGATGACTTTTCAAAGCTTCTATAGATTATTTTAATGATTCATCGATGGGTCGTTTAAGAAGTACTTTTGCTTGGCGACGGCGACACTTTAAGCTGGTGCACCGCTCGTGTAACTTTGTTTTTTTAATATTATAGAAATATAATTGTTCATGTAATTAAATATAAAAAAAATTTACTTAAGTCATTACTAGTGTTGTGAAATTAATTAATGCATAATAATCGTGACACCGTGATTATTTCTCTGACAATAATCGTACCAACAAAATCTGTAATCGTTGCATCCCTACTGGAAACCAGCAAGTTTTTTGGATCCACAACCTACCGAGCAGAACATAAACGTAAATACGACGTCTTGTTTTCCAGCAGTCGCCGGCCTTTCATGCAGCCGTGTGCGTTAGCTGCTCGACAGTCACTTTTTGTGACCAATCAGGGACATTAAAGGTTTGAGGCACTACAGCAAACTTTAGAAATGTTTAGAAATAAAAAAAATCAGAGACTATAAGTAGAACATTTTTCCCACAAAGATTAAACTCCTGTTATTATATTATAGGCTAATAATGGTAGCCTGTAATATATTCTGAAATTATAACGAATAAACAAACATTAGCACGAATCCAACCTTAACCACAGTGGTGTAGGCTAATGTCAGAAAATGGGTTTATTAGTGAAACAGCTCTAAACGTGTAATATGTAAATATATAATTATACTAACATTATACTTTCTATTTAATGTTATAATATTTATTAATACACTCATTTATACCTTTACTCCTTCAGATTGTGGATATATTTTGTTTATCAAAAGGTCAGAAATAACAAGAAAATGGAAACATAAGTTGACTCATTGCCTTTACTGAACGCGTACCGATCATGTTTACTGTCGGGCGAAGTCACCCCCCAAAGAGCCAGGAAAAACCCTGCGTTTATTAACTTTTGAAAACCGAATGGGTTCCCAACGATTATATATTCAAGTCCGGCCCTAAAAACACACAGGCGTCACTCTGATAAACAGTTCAGTCAGTCACATAGAGTCAATAACACTGTGACACCAAAACATCCACTTACCTGCAAATTTACATCTTTAAAAAAAATAATAAATCTGTTTATTGTTATTTACTATTTTGGCACAATTGAGCCCGTTGACAACTATTTCTCACCGATTTCGCTCGTTCCTTACTTTTCCTCCCAATGGCCTGTATTCAACCTACCTCATCGGACAATAAAAATCATTATACTATATCTTAAAGACTCGTGGCGTAAAAAGGCGAGCAGCCCAGGAGATTTGAGAGGATATTGATCGGCTTCCTGCTTGGCAGGCATAGTAGTCCGACTCCTACCTGTCTGAAATTTAGATTCCTAGGACAGACTCACCCCCTGATTTACTAAGACCGGCGTAAACCAGGTAGATTTCAAAATACAGAGTAGCTCATTTAAAACAAGAAACAAAGACAGACCGCGTTCTCTGGTGTGCGAGGCGAGCAGATTAAAACTGGGCGATAGCGTCCTCCTCACCATGAGCGGAGTCCGGTCTGTCTGGGGTCCTGAGGTCCGCCTCCTCTTCGTCCATCTGAGGCAGCTGAGAGGAGGGTACGGTGATGAAGGTCTCCCTCCTGAAACAACAACATGACGGTTTCAGTTTGACCACAGAAACAAACCTCAGCAGAACAACTGATCCAGCACGCATGCTTTCAGTAAAAAGCTCTCGTCCTATCAGAACACCTTCCTCCCGCAGCTCTTCAACATGTAACTCACCGGATGTTTTGCTGTTTGCGGCTGCAGGTTTCAGGTGCGGTGGGCCGTTTGAGGCCACGCCTCTTCCTCATGGTGCTGGTCATCTGAGAGTCCAGCCTCCACACAAACACACAACTACACACACAAAATTAAAAACATCAAATGATGAAATTAATTTTAAACCCGTCTCCCGCGAAAACACTCTGGTCTCGCCCGTCTCCCGCGACAACACTCGGGTCTCGCCGTCTCCCGCGACAACACTCGGGTCTCGCCGTCTCCCGCGACAACACTCGGGTCTCGCCGTCTCCCCCACCCGTCTCCCGCGACACCAGTCGAGTCTCGCGTCTCCCGCGACACCACTCGGGTCTCGCCCGTCTCCCCCACCCGTCTCCCGCGACACCAGTCGAGTCTCGCGTCTCCCGCGACAACACTCGGGTCTCGCCGTCTCCCCCACCCGTCTCCCGCGACACCAGTCGAGTCTACCCGTCTCTCGCGACACCACTCGGGTCTCGCCCGTCTCCCCACCCGACACCAGTCGAGTCTCGCCCGTCTCCCGCGACACCACTCGGGTCTACCCATCGTCCCCACCCGTCTCCCGCGACACCACTCGGGTCTCGCCCGTCTCCCCACCCGACACCAGTCGAGTCTCGCCCGTCTCCCGCGACACCACTCGGGTCTACCCATCGTCCCCACCCGTCTCCCGCGACACCACTCGGGTCTACCCATCGTCCCCACCCGTCTCCCGCGACACCACTCGGGTCTCGCCCGTCTCCCCACCCGACACCAGTCGAGTCTACCCGTCTCCCGCGACACCACTCGGGTCTCGCCCGTCTCCCCACCCGACACCAGTCGAGTCTACCCGTCTCCCGCGACACCAGTCGGGTCTCGCCGTCTCCCGCGACACCACTCGGGTCTACCCGTCTCCCGCAACACCAGTCGGGTCTACCCGTCGTCCCCACCCGTCTCTCGCGACACCACTCGGGTCTCGCCCGTCTCCCCCACCCGACACCAGTCGAGTCTACCCGTCTCCCGCGACACCAGTCGGGTCTCGCCGTCTCCCGCGACACCACTCGGGTCTACCCGTCTCCCGCAACACCAGTCGAGTCTCGCGTCGTCCCCACCCGTCTCTCGCGACACCACTCGGGTCTCGCCCGTCTCCCCCACCCGTCTCCCGCGACACCAGTCGGGTCTCGCCGTCTCCCGCGACACCAGTCGGGTCTACCCGTCGTCCCCACCCGTCTCTCACGACACCACTCGGGTCTCGCCCGTCTCCCCACCCGACACCAGTCGAGTCTTGCCCGTCGTCCCCACCCGGGTCTCACTTGTCTCCCGCGACACCACTTGGGTCTCGCCGTCTCCCCCGACACCACTCGGGTCTCGCCGTCTCCCCCACCCGTCTCCCGCGACACCACTCGAGTCTACCCGTCTCCCGCGACACCACTCGGGTCTCGCCCGTCTCCCGCCCGTCTCCCGCGACACCACTCGGGTCTCGCCCGTCTCCCCCACCCGTCTCCCGCGACACCACTCGAGTCTACCCGTCTCCCGCGACACCACTCGAGTCTACCCGTCTCCCGCGACACCACTCGG
The DNA here is from genome assembly GCF_014851395.1 of Micropterus salmoides. Taxonomy (NCBI): domain Eukaryota; kingdom Metazoa; phylum Chordata; class Actinopteri; order Centrarchiformes; family Centrarchidae; genus Micropterus; species Micropterus salmoides. The sequence continues at coordinate 38,823,382 of NW_024042261.1, forward strand.
GTCTCGCCCGTCTCCCCCACCCGTCTCCCGCGACACCACTCGGGTCTCGCCCGTCTCCCCCACCCGTCTCCCGCGACACCACTCGAGTCTCGCCGTCTCCCGCCATCACTAAAGTTTACCTGTCTCCTGATACAGTGATGAGATGTCTGCAGTCCTGACTGAACCTCATACAGGTGACGATCTCTGAGAAAACAAACAGGTAAACTGAACATCTGAACATCTTAACTACGTCTAAAAAGGTCCAGAATTATAAACCTCTCAGTTTGAACCTCTTAATCAAAGACAGATCCTGGGTAAAAAAACAAACCACCAAGCAACACTTTCTTCACTCAGGTCATTTTCAACACAAAGTCAAGAGGAGAATCTTTCGACTACAAACTAAAAACTAACAAACATGAAGGGATTTACTCACCAGAGTGTCCAAACAGGGTGGCGACACACTCTCCTGACTCGTAGTCAAAGACGGTGATGTTTTTATCAGAGCAGCTGGTGGCGAAGAACGACCCCGATGGATCCATCTGAACCTGCAGACAACACCAAATATCAGCCAGCCAATCACATCGCAGAATAAGTACTTCAGTCAATATGTAGCTACCAAGTACCAAACTACCCATCAATAATGTGATATAACAAACCCACTGAGCCGAGCTACAACAGCTGTTCACAAGAAGAAGAGCGGTGGATAGAAAGTTTACTCTGACGTAACAATAATCAATTCTCCCGTCCTTACCTTCAGCAGAGCTCCTTCATCACTGGACGAGCCTTTCAAACACTTTTTCAGCTTACCAGTTTCCACGTTGTACACCCTAAAAAAAATAAAAGAAAATAACCAACACTCGCGTTAGAGTCATTGATCAGCTGATCATTACGAGTTATAAGGCCATCTTTTATCTTTTTCTTTCTGACCTGATGTTTCGGTCCTGACAGGCGATGGCGACGTGCGTCCTCGATGAATCCAGGTCCATGTCGTACAGCGTGGTCTTCTCCACCACGTGGTGACTCCTGGAGAACGACAAACCCATCGGCATCTGGACCACAAGAAACGGGATCGGGATTTAAGGACACTGGGACGGTTTATTTTATCAGTGGGTTACCTGAATAAATCTAATTTTCAGACTGACCCGTTCTGCTGTCTGGAAGTAGATGCTTTTGTCGGCCCCGCAGCTCACCATTCGGACCTCAGGACTCTCACCTGGAACACAGGTAACACCGTTTGTCGGTACAACATTTCAGCGCACTGGTGAAACGGCGGCCATGACTGCGGGGATTAGGATAATACCCTCATTAACAAGAACTGCATACAAGTGAAAGTAGCCTAAACACACTTGTAAGCAGAAAGCGGTGTATTAAAGATTGCAGTCTGGTGGTAGAAAGAACGCCTGAACCCGACCAACATGTCCTCTGTGGTGGGCTTGATTTATACTCCTGGGTAGGGTCTATGTGCGGAGCTACGGCGTAGGCTACTGTCGTGCTGTTGCCGTGGCGACATAAGTTTGGTTTTACGGTGGACGGACGGTAACATCACGGAGTTGTTGTTTTCTTTAGCTTGAATAATCAACACGTCGTGTTCACAGCGTAAGCGCCGTGTGCGACAGTAATAAATGTCCGTGCGAAACACTGTGCTGTATAGTTTAAACGAAACATCGATGCAAAGAATGTGTGTCGTTTCAGCCCTAGTAGCCTCTGCGTAGCCCCGTGCCTTCGCCGTCGATTCGACGCAGAAGTATAAATTACACTTAAGTCCAACTCAAGGTCCACTAACAGCTGGCAGTCAAATCATACATCTGTTGGGGCGGCAGTAGCTCAGTCCGTAAGGATTAGGCTTCAAATTCAGCTCGGACCAGAGTTGCGGAGCGTAGACTGGTGGCTGGAGGGGAGTCAGTTCACCTCCTGGGTACTGACGCAGGAGGCCTTGAGGAAGCCCCTGAACCCCCAACTGCTTGGGGCGCCGCACCGAGTGGCAGCCCCCCTAACTCTGACATCTTTCCGTGTGTTGCTATGGGTCCTGTTTGTGCATGTGTGTGCGTAAATACTAACAACAACAGAGTGAAAACATTGAATTTCCCCTCACGGGATTAATAAAGTTTAATAAATAAAACTTTTAGTTAGGTTTGGTTTTTCTTTATTTTATGAGAAGGCTTATAGTTTGGGTATTTTATGAATTTTTATACATTTTAATTGTCTATTTTATTGTATTTATTATTAGTTTTATAATAGTGTATTTTATTTTATGTTGTTTTTTAATGTGTGTATCTAAAGTGCACTGGGAACACACAGCTGGTGATTTTACACTTTAAATAAATTTGACTATATAAATAAAACTTTTATACAACACACCGTTAGTTTTCATTTATATACACCGTAAAACTTTTAATAATAGCCCTGGCTTTTATTTTCTAAAATCACTGAATTGAAACTGCCTATATTTGGGACAGACCTTTAATTCCTTTTGAACGGACATATTGATCATACCTTTAAACATTAATATTTTTATTAACGATCTAAGCAGTTTTGAAGCAGTTTAGATGCAGCTAAAGCGGCGGCCCGGCGGGGTTTAAGAGGTTTTATACATCCAGAGAACTTCTATAAAAACCTGACCAGGCTTTTAACGGGGACCTGCGTTTATTTGTCAAAATGTGTTCCCACAGCAGGCCAGGAAACGGGGCAGGAGGCTGTTTGGGACTCTGCTATTAATTAAAGTTTTCCAGTACGTACATATAAGGAGCCCAACGCTGGATAGATGCAGTTAAACTAATGTGGCAGCAACGAATATTAGATTTACACTGCACCAAAGTTATTCTATCTTTAAACTCTACAGAGATATCAGAGCCAAACAGCTGCTGAAATAAGACTTTTCTCCACAGGGCGCTGATTGAAAGCTCATCTTAGGATCCTCACATCTCCCAACGTCGGAGCAAATTTCCAAACAGGCGTCATCTGGATAAACTGACCACGTATTCAAAATATAAACGTTTACTTTCTCTTCTGGAAAATGTAAAAACTTTGTTTAGAGATACAGAAACAGCTGCGAGTCTGACTCAAATTCTCCCTCCCCCTCAAAAATAGAGAAGAAGAACGACCTAAAGCGTAGAGAAGGACACAAAGTCCTGGAAACCCTGATCACAACAACATCCAGTCGGTCTCGCTTACATAAAGAGAGAGAAGCAACTGAGGCTGCAGAAATCCACAGGAGGGGAGTTTGGGCCGACATTCCCGCAGAGTTCCTGTTCTGAAGCCAAAGGCTGGGTCACAGCGAATACTTGAACCTTTTCTGAAGATTTTAAACGCAGGACTTTTACTTGTAATTAGGGGTGTCACTGAAAACAAACTCCTGCTACAGTAACAGGAGCGCTGCACAGACATTCAGCTCTTAAGTGCTGCAAACTGCATCGTCACCTTTGGAGATTTCCAGTTGATTAAACTGTGAAACATCTGCCTGAATTAGCTCTCCAACAGAACCGGGAGAAATCCTGGCTTTGACATGGAGCTGTTGAGGGAAACAGCCGTGACTCTATTCTGAACTAAGAAACCAAACCAGCACTGCAGGCGTCTCCAGAGGGAATCCTGTCAACCATGAATCTGACTTTACCTGTGAACTTGACGGCAGTGATGGAGGCAGAGTGGTCGTTCAGAGTCTGTTCCAGACTGTAGTTCTGCTCCAGGTTGAAGATGTGGATTAGTCGATCCCTGCTGGCCGACGCCAACAGCTTCACACCTGAAACAACAACAAAAACAAAGTCATTATTCAGGTGTCACATCTGCAGCGACAAACAAATGCTGTGACTGTGAGGAGGATAAAGAGCACGAGGACGTTCCTAAATGTCACATTTTACTTTGAATGATTGAATAAGTAATGTTGCTTCTGTTTTGGTTAACCAATCATTTGTTAACATGTGGTATCGGCTGCAGCAGTACAGTCAGGCCACTCCAAATCTACTTAATGCTCATCTGAGCTCGTTCACGGCGTCTGATTTACAAGACTGCCGTCGTGGCTTTGACCCGTGACCCCAGGTCTTACCTGTGGATATGGGGGAGAACTCCAGACACAACACCTCCGAGTCATGAGCCTCAATCTTCACCAGCTCATCCAGAAACTCTAAACCAAAGATTCTGCACACACAGAAACAGAAACGAGGAAAGCGATTAAACTCGAGTTGTACGTGAACACAGCGCAAGGTTCAGAAAGTCCAAACGTGCATGTCCACGTCTCTTACCGCAGGTTTCCACAGCGGTCTCCTGCTGCCAGGTGTTGTCCATCAGGACTGATACCCAGCACTCTGATCCCAGCCTTCCCATCAGCCCCTGCGGCCTCCCCCCTCTCCCCCTCTGCCTGCAGGTGCTCAGTGTTCTCCCCCACATACAAAATCCTCAGCAGGTCCTGAAAAAAAAAAAACAGGACGTGGTTTATGACAACAGACCTGAACTCCAACACCAGCCGCGATTCGTCGACATACGTGGATGATACGGCCAGATATGTTATCACGATAAAAAGTTCCACATATGCACGAGGAAAATTAAGTAAACGCTTTTTTCAGTCCTTTTTCCTCAATAAAAAAAAACATCTTAATAAAAAAAATGAAGCCCTAACTCTGTATGATTCAAGTGAATAAAGCCAAACATTTATAGAACATTTGTTATTGAAAAAAAATTGATTTTGATAATTAGTGTTATCGTTTTATTGTCCAGCAATAAATACTGGGATTCCCCGGACAAGATGCAGCTACCAGACCTCTAAAGTTTGGTAGTATTTTAGACTCAACGACGCTCTGCTCCGTGAGCTTCACTACAGCACAGCTGCTGTCCACAGATGAGTGAAGCGAAAATATCCGTTGCCTGCCAACCAATGTGCAAGTGACACGCTGTTACTTTGAGTTTGTTACTTTTTGCGTTACCAAAATGCTGGATGGTTGTTGTGCCCCTAATTGAAGAGGAGACTAGCCTGAGCTGTGTGAGGCGAGGGACTCCTCACAAGGTAAAAACAAAAATACCACAATAAACGCTGGAACACCAGCATGCAGGCTGTGGCTTTTCTCCAGACATGTGCAGGCTCTGTTACTTCGATCATCTCAGAGGCAGATCATCACCGGCGCCGTACCTTTCATTCAGCGCACATATTGGCTCAATACTCCCGGAAAAAGGCAGAGTGACAGCGGCTATAGACAGACAGGGAGAACAGACAGAGCTGGAAACTCAGGGAAACTCCCACTGCAACGTTCCAGTAATAGTTTTATCAGCTGCAGGTTGAACTAATCCGTGCTCGTTACATGAGCACGGTACATTTACTGCATTTAGCTGACGTGCTACATCGTTAGCTCACCTGCTCTTTTCAGTAACCATCTTTACTATCTGTGAATCTGGCTCAGCACTGTCAGCACAGCTACATGTACTGCATGATAACTGAAAGGTCAGTGAGCTGGACTGAATATTAGAACGAGATTGTGTCACACTTTATAATAAGACCGCAGTAAGTAACTTTACTGTAACTAGTGATAGTGGATGGCTCTCTGTTGTATATTATGTGGGTCACGTTAGTTACAGCGACGGAGAGGTGGAGCAGCTGTGTACCTGAGTATTTGTAAAACCACAATAAACAAACTGAACGTTATGAAGCAAACAGCGGCAGGTCGAGCTGCTGTAGCGTTAGCTGGCTGCATCGCTATAGGCTAACGTTACTAAACAAATCGCTCCACATTTGCTTTTCACCGTTACATCCTTTCAGGCTAAATCAACAGTGGTACACAGGATAGTAACACTGGTGGTGTTAGTTGGTGAAGTAATGTGGAAAGCGATACCTGCTCAGCGTTAGACGATGAGCTAACGTGACTTTCTCTGTGTTTCTGCAGCTTTACTAATGCTCACTTTGTTCTAACTGGACATCATCTGAACCTTTATTGTAGTTTTGGATCCTTACGTGGAGCCTGTGTTTTGCTGGGAGCCGGTTGTTTTATGGTGTTAGTGGACTGCATGTCGTGAGCTGCCGTGTTGTCGCTGTTGTCTGAGAGGCTCTGGAGCGCACAGGGCTGAATCCCACCCGGAGACCCCACATTAAAAGCAGAATAGTGGCTGATGGAAGCAACGGAGGAAACAGGCGTGTGCTTCATTTCTAAGTGAGTTTCAAGTTTTTTTTACATATAGTCCCTTTAACGGTAGAAATGCGGCAGCAGGTTCTGTAACGTTATATGGATCAGATGTGCCCGACACTCGCAGTTTGTGTTCAGATCTTTCTTTTTCTTAAGTTGAAATGTGATCCAAATAAAATTTGACTGCTTTTCCGGCGTCTCTACGGGGGAGATGATGGTCTGTTCTTTTGCCCTCCAGGTGACCGCGCATGTCTCGTGACTGAAAACTATGAATAGCTGTCTGCATTCATGTGTTAGCAAACATTTAATTTCAAGCAGAAATTAAAAAAAAAAAACGTATAACTTATAGTGTGTTCTTACAGCAGGTACAGCGATTCTGACTGTTGGGTCGAGCGTTATCTTTCAGAGAAGTCCAAAAACATTTACTTAAAATGGTTAAACAACTGCATTCAATTTACTTACTTTATATCCTATAGGACAGGAATTGTAGCTGAATTTTACAGGAACGGTAGGAGGTTAACTTCCACATTCACACACCGCAAATGTTCTGGATTGTGCGCTTACCTTCTTCCTGTCTGTCTAATCTTACAGTTTGCGCTTGGTTTGTAAATTCTGACGCTCTGCTGCGATTTGTCCTTATTTGCGATTGGTCATCTGCTGCAAACGTGTGAGCGGGCTCGTGGCTGAGTCGACCGCTGATCGATCGTTAGTGAAGCCGGATAACGGACACATATTCTGGGTATGTTGAACTTGATTCGAAGTACAGACCCCCGGTACGTGTGTCTACCCGTCTGTTGTTGGTCTTACGTTGCTGTAGAGGTTTCTGTGCCCGGTGGGGGGGTCCGTGTGCCACAGTCTGATGGTGTTATCTGACGAACAGGTGAGGAAGGAGGACGGCGGCAGACAAGCCTGAGACGCATCTGACAGCTCCGGGTACACCTGAGGAGAAAAATACACCTGCGCTCGTACCAGTATCTACCAACAATGTCTTCACGTGTTACAGTTAGACCGGCCAACGTCTAACTTCTGGCGGTGCTGGAAGTATTTCAAGTAGTACTGGAAGTATTCCTGGTGTGGACTTACTTCGACGCTCCACACACAGCTGCTGTGGTACAGCGCAGAGTACAGCTTCCCCACGTTCCTCACGTCTTTCACGTCCCACACATACACACTGTGGTCGTTGTACACACAGGTCAGGAGTCTGGCAGCGGGGTCAAAGGTCAGGGCCAGCGTGTCGGGGTACTGAGCACCTGGATTGGCAGGTGACAGGCTGCTGCAGGAAACAGATGCACGGTTAGTAATCAGAGTGTTTACCGGGTGTTTTCTCAGCTTCACCTTCCCAGTGTGTTTGCGGTATTTGTACCCGTGCTGTACGCTCTGCGTGAGGTCGACGCCCAGTCGGTGTGGTCGCTGCAGCGTGGTGATGTACTGCAGGTTGGATGGACTGAACACTCTGACGACGCCGTCGGCACAACCACAGAAGATAAAGTCTGCGCTGACCGCCAGAGAGCTCGCCGACGACGTCTGTCAACAACAAGATTACTTTACTTGTTTATTTACAGATCGACATATTGTAAAAACAAGGAGCTCTTATTTTGAAAATCAACGTGCAGGTGTTTCTTTCTGAACAGGTGGGATGTCCCGTGTTCCTCCCTGACCTTGAGGTTGACCCAGGCCTCCAGCTGTCGGCTGCTGTTGAACAGACACAGCAGGCCTGAGCTGGTGATGCAGTAGGTGCTGGACGCCATGGGGCCACGCCCACACGCAACCCCGCTGAACACATTGTTCTTGTGGTCGCCTAGCAAGCCCGACCGACCAATCAGAGGCACCGTGCTGTTCACCTGGATACAGGGAGAATATAAAACAACCCGTCAGTTCGAGACTACTACAAAACGAGCTGTGATTGGCTGATTGGAGGTCAGGACGGTACCCGGCGTTCTTTGGAGGCGTCCAGGTACCAGAACTTGACGTGTCTGTTTCCTGCGGTGACAAAGTAGCTGTTGTCCCGAGAGAAGGAGACGGCCGACACTCTGCTGGACACTTTGTTGGAGGCGATGACCGAACCTTTCTGCTCACAGACAAAGACAGCAGGAGGGGGGGTGCGTGGGGCAACGGGTCAGGTGTTACTGCAGGGTTTCTGCACCTCGGCAAATTCAAGACTTTTTAGGACCATTAAGAATTAAATTTAAGACCAAAAAAAAAAAATCACTAGCAGAGTCAATAAAGGTATTCAAATGCTGAACAGTGCTGAACACAGGCTAGATGCATTGGCACGGAGCTGCTGAAGCTAACAGCCGTGAAACTAACTTGACCATAATCTTTTCTATTCGACGAGTCGAGCGGTCAATACGGAAGTATCCATGCTTGTAAAATATCCACCGTGTCCGCGTCTGCCCGGGCAGCCCGTCCAAGTTAAGTACATATCTGGGAAACTGAATTGTCATTTAGCAGCATCCTAGTTTAATACAGGTTTCTTATTTCCTACAAGGTTGACGTACTGCCGGGGTCGGAGGGTACGATACGATACGATACATGCAGGGCTCAACGTTAAACTTTTTTGCAACTGGCCGTCTTTCCAAAAGTTATTCATCAGTGTTACAACAAAATCAAAGACTTAAGTTAAGTTTTACTGTTATCTGTTATTAAATACATCCTGGGTATTAAAAAAACTAAACTAAAAAGTTGCACCTGTACCTGCTTCCAGGTACTTTTTTTCATATCAACTCCGTCGAGGTTCCAAGCGAGCTGAGGGACAGAGGCCAGCAGCAGAAACTTTTATATTTTACAGTTTTCACATGTTATTTCATCACTAAATCCACTTCTGAGGAGCTTTGAGGTGAGAAATCAGCTGTGTAGATTTAGAATATTGACATTTTTACGAGAAGTGATGGCAGAACAAAAATGCTTTAATATTTTCAGAGTTGAGGAGCTCCGCAGGTGGCGGCGGGGGGGGGTGGGGGGGTGGGGGGGGTGGGGGTGTCACACAGACCGCTGCAGCACCTTATCTGTCGTTACATTCAAACGCTTTAACTTCAATCAAGAGACAGCTTTTGACAAGCACTCGTCACGTAACCACAACTCTGGATTGGACAACGATGCGCCAACAGCTGCAGGATGTTGAGTTGCTACTTAAATACTAATGTACTAATGTCTATGAATGCAAAATGCTCATGAAAAAGTTCTCTTTATTTATTTAACAGCTCAATTCTCAGCACACATTTTTCAGTCTGTAAGTTAGAAATACAAAGCAACTCTGGAAAATTATTATAAAAACATAAAAAAGGCACATAAAAATGCAAATTCACTGAATTTTTTTTGATGAAAATTCAAATTGCTGTGTGACACCTGAGTCACATTATATTAATAACTGCTCAGTGACAGTGTTGTGCTGCCATTTCTCCACCTAGTGGTAGCGGTGTTTTTAGGCCACTGGGAATGTTGAGTTTTGACCCTTTGGGGTTGCTGTAGCTGGTCTAGACAGTGAAGTTAGCAGCTCTTTTGTTATTTCACACAGAGCTCAGGAAACATTTGTACTTTTTGCCCAGTATGTCACTCAGGATGTTCAGCATGTGAAGCAAAATGTTTATGTTGAGATGCTAATGTTCATTAGCACATTAATGGAGATTCCCATCATATATTAGCACTGAGCTAAACTTCAAAGTGCGATTTTTTTTTCTCTCGATATGATGGGCTGGAGTATCGATACAGTTTCATGGAAAAATGTATAACCATAACTTCTGCATCGATTTTTTTGCCACACCCCTACTGCAGAGGGGAGAATTTGTTTTCTTGCTCTAGAGCTGAAAATGTTGCCTCCCTTCACTTTACTCAGCAGTTTGCCGCCAAGACACGGGAATTTCGATGCAAGTCTCGAGGAGCTCATTTAGTTTTCCTGCTAACTTTAGGCAACCTGCCTTCAGCAGCCACTCGGCTTCATTACTTTATATTTCAGGCTTGTGGAACACCTCTGCCCGGCAGCTCTCTCTCTCTCCACTTCACATGCCTGTGGATACATAGCTTTATTTTTCCTCTAGGAAAATAAATAGAGTTTGTCTCCAGTAAAAAAAAAAAGAGCCTAACCCTTGGTAAAGAAAATCTGGATCCTGGTCTTCACGGTCCTTCGCTGTTATTATTTTGGTTGGTATCTGGTGCGTCTTCTAAACAACGAAGTGAGTTTGCTGACGTGGCAGCGTTTTGTGGAAAACGGCGACGAGAGGACAGATTTGCAGAAAAGATTGGTCAAAATTGCAAGTCTATCTATAATAGCTGCGATCGCGACATCCTGGACGGACCGCTTTAGGTGGAGTCTCCACTGTGTTTACATACCGGACAAACCAGTCTATGTGACGACCAAACAGGAAGCAGCCAGTCCCCTGCTGCGACCGTACGCCAGAAAATACTGATACTGGAGTTACTGCAGCACTACCCCTTCTCAACGTAGCCGTGTTTCTACAACTCACATAGCGCCGACTGGTGGTTTTAGTAGGAAACGACAAGTTGAGTAGTTAGTGAAACCATCTGTGTGTGTGTGTGCGCGCGCTCACCCTCCAGTCCCACACGCTAACAGTCATGTCATGTTGGTATCCCACGGAGACGATGTAGCAGCTGTTGGTGGAGAACGCCACACAGGAAACTCCGTATTTGTGAGACTGAACCTCGGCCACCTGACCGCCATCCACCTCCCACACCCGCACACAGGGCATGTGACCGCTCTGAAACACACACACACACACACACACATATATATCTATATCTCTCTATATATCCATCCACAACTTCACCTGTCCTCCCAGGTGTGTAACTCAACTCTTACCTCTCCAGTGACCAGGTACTTTCCATCATGGGAGAAGGCCAGAGCACTGAAGGGTTTTCTGAAACACAAAAACACGACACAGTTAGACACCATCACAGAACCAGAGACACCAGAACATAAGGTTTCAGTGGTTGGAAGATACTTTCAGGTGATTCAGCCGCTCATTAAGGTGTTACGGTTTGGAAACGCATCACAACCTCTGTAACACAGAGTGAGACGTCTTCTCTGTTGATCACATCAAGTCCTTTTCATTCACCAGTTAACATTTAATTCACATCAGATCAGTCAGTTGAGCTGATCAGCTTCATAGTGCTGAATCATCCCCTTCAGAGTTTGGATCAAGAAAGCTGTGAAGAACAGATTCTGTCATCTCAACGTATCATCAACGTTTCCATGTGCAGATTCTACTCAAAATAAAAGGTGTAGCGGTCAATCTACCTGGACGTGTTGGTGATGTGACTCTGTTTGTTCGTCTTCGGGTGAAGCAGCACGATGACGCACCTGACACACAAACACAGTCATCACGGCAGGGTTCACCTTCATGTTTGTACTGAGCCTGATACAGAAAAGCATGCTGGGAAAATATCAGATACCAGCATCAACTTTAAAATACGGGGCGTCGCCCTTTTCAAACAGGAGAGCCAGAAGAGGCGGGGCTTACCCTGCAGGGTAGGCAATGAGGCCAGAGTTGGGGTCAGAGGTCAAACTGCTGCTGCTGGCTGTGCCAATCCCCAAAACTTTCTCCAGACTCACCTGAAACAACACACACCAAACTGCATTCAAAAATCTCACAATTTAACAAACTGTGCCTTCCTCGGCTCTGAGATCATCTCATCCTCTCTGCTTGTTAGCTCCATGTTAGCTTCGCAGCAGCAACCACCAGTGCACAAACTACACAAGTACTTGAGTACAAGTACAGATACCCTTAATATTACTTTACTAAAACTACAAGTCTTTAATTTAAATTTCTACTTGAGTCAAAGTACCTGATTTTGAAAATAGTACCAAAAGTAAAAACTACTATTCATCAGTAAGCAGGACTACCTAAACCAATGAGAGAAGCTGCCTCTATAGATAGTTTCAAGAAGCAGCTCAAGACCTACTTTTATGTTTTTAACTGATTAAACACACTTTTATTTATGTTTTTAATTTGATTTTATTGACCTGTCTCCTACTCTCTCTCTCTAGTTTTAACACCTGTTTTGTGCTTGAGGGGTATGTGCATGCTGCTGTATTGTGTGCTTTATTTACTATTATTAATATATTATTTCCATTTTCTATTTATTTTATTTCACCTATTTAACTAATGTTAAACTGGTTTTCTTGGGGCCCACTGGTAAGTTAGGATCAGGGTGTTTCTGTGTGTAGGTTAGAAATAATACTGTACATTGCATGTACTTTATTTTAGTATTTATCTAATGTTAGTGCTTCACTCTATATATAAGCTTCAGATTGTTTACCAGGGGTCCCTTTTCACAAATCGGCGTTATTGTACTTTAATGTTTTGTGAATAAATTAACTGGACTATAAATGGTCGCTAGTAGCATCCGTGCTACTACTTTATGTTTTTCCTGTTAAAAGTGTTTTCACTCTTTATAGACTCAACATGTGTAAAACATTTAGCATTGTTTTCATGGTGTCTGATATTAAATGTGCTGATTTAAATAAACTTTTACTTTCTGTGGTGTCACAGAGAGACACGGGCTACAGGTTTCAGCGTAACACCGGTGGCCTGTTATCTAAACATTAGCCTGTTGTTGTGAAAAGTTAGCTTCACGACTAAAAACGTCGCAGTGATTTTAAAATACTTTCACGTTTATTTAAAGCTCAAAACCATCAAAGTCAAAAGTTTTAATCGTCTGTGTGTATTTTGACATGATGTTAGTTCGGTCACAGTTCGTCTTTAAACTTTTTAGAAACTTCAGCTCTTCAGGAAAACACTTTTTAGAAAAACTCCGCGGAGCTAACGGGACTGATGCTAACAGTTAGCTCCGTTAGCAGCGGAACGTACCCGGCTGCTGGGCGGCTTCTTGTGCTGGCTCTGCCGGCTCTGCCGGCTCTTCCTCCCCGCTGGTTGTCTCCTCTTCCCGGGGTTGAGTGAGCCGCAGTCCGCTCCCTCTGCCATGATAACTTCTTTTTAAAAGTTATCCAAAGAAAGAAAGAATAAAGTATCCGGCTACAAAAGGAGCCGTATCGGATAAAACAACTGTATAAACTCCGCGGTGTCTGTCCATAAAAGCCCGCTGATGTGTAAAGCAGGAGCGGGTCAGTTTCTGAGAGCTCTCCGCTGGTGGTGATGGAGGACTAGCTTCATGCTAACTGTAGCTAAATGAAACCTGACACTTCTCTGCGGCGGGAGTTTCGTTCAAACGGAGCTCCGCCCACTTCTTCTTCTTCTTCTTCTTCTTCTTCTTCGGGCTTAAACGGCAGCTTGCGTCCGCAGTGTTGCATCACTGCCACCTTCCGATGTTCTCTCCTCACTGCAGCTGTGAAACTGCGAGCTGCTTTCATTCCTTAAAACTTGCTAGTCGCTATTTAAAAGCTTCTAGAGCTCATTTATTAGTCACTACTAACTATGTTTTAGTTATAGGCCAGATATATGATGAAATTAGGGGATGTATGAATTATAATTTTGAGCAGTGGTGGGGAAGAAGTATCAAATTACAATAATTTCAGAGAAAGATCTTTTTTTTTCATTTAAAATTTAATTAACACCACTACACGTACACAAACACGTGCTGCAGCTGATCCAGAATGCTGCAGCACGTGTTCTGACAGGAACCAGGAAAAGAGATCACATTTCTCCTGTTTTAGCTTCTTTGCATTGGCTTCCAGTAAAATCCAGAATAGAATTTAAAATCATTCTTCTTACCTACAAAGCTCTTAATGGTCAGGCACCATCTTATCTTAAAGAGCTCAAAGTACCTTACTACCCCACCAGAGCACTGCGCTCCCAGAATGCAGGGTTACTTGTGGTTCCTAGAGTCTCCAAAAGTAGACTAGGAGCCAGAGCGTTCAGCTATCAAGCTCCTCTCCTGTGGAACCAGGTTCCAGTTTGGGTTCAGGAGGCAGACACCATCTCCACATTTAAGAGTAGGCTTAAGACTTTCCTCTTTGATAAAGCTTATAGTTAGGGCTGGCTCAGGTAGTCCTGAACCATCCCTTAGTTATGCTGCTATAGGCCTAGACTGCCGGGGGATTTCCCATGATGCACTGAGCTCCTCTCTCCTCTACTTTCTCTCCCTCTGTATGCAACCTCATCCCATTATTGCATGTTACTAACACAACTTCTCCCCTTTCTGGTAGTCTTGTGCTTTCTCGTCCCTCTCCTCTCTCCTCCTATCACTTCCTGCAGGTTTTCTGGCTCTGGAGCTGTGGAGTCTGGATCTGTGGTTGCGGGTCACCTGCTGCCCCCGTGTTCCTGCTCGACACCCTCTGCTACAACAACTATTGTTATTATTGTTATTATAATCATTAACATTACAATTGTTATCATTAACACTACTATAAATATCTGTACCATTTTTCATTTAGGCTATAGCAACATCACCTTCACTGTCTGTACCTCTGTGTGTATATTGTGTAGGCTGCTTGAAATTGAATACATTAAAGCACACAGCCTGCCAGCCATGTGTCTGGTTTACGATAGATTTTTTTTCTCCAGGAGAAACTTTAGTTTAACCCTCCAGCAGCGTCACAGACGTGCAACATTACTAACACAAAAGTTATTTAAGTTGACTTCCCGTGAAAGCGGCTTCAGTTTTCATGTCCACTACCTTCTTTGTGTTTATTTAGATTGTGCTTGTAAAGCTTTATTATTCTACTTTAAACCTGCTGCTTGTTGGAAATTCTGCAAATAAAACATGATTCTTATCCAGTTGCTTTTTTATTCTGAAACACAGTCATCTTGGATTTACGCTCAGAGTACAGACGGGTAAACCGGCTCTCAGGAGGCCGATACATCCTCCTGACTGACAGCAGCTCTAATCTAACAGCATAAATATATATAGTTATACTGTAGAGATTACTGCAGCTGATGTCTGACTGTTGGAGCTTCATCAGCAGAAAGTCTGAGGTAAAATAGCTGTAAATGTGAGCATATGTGAGCTTTTGACCTCAGACTTTCTGATAGTGAAGCTGCTGGTCGGCTGACGGGTCTGTCCAGAGTCTAAATAACATCTAACTTACAAACCATCAACCATGAAGGGGCGCAGCGACCAAACTTCTCTTAAGGCTCCCCTTAATGTAAATATACATATATATAAAATTGAACACAATAAAAAATTATACCTTATTTTAAATGACAATATATTAAAAAATTCAAGAAATGTACGCTGACACTTTCAAACTCATCCTCCTTTTGACTTGATGAATAAGAACATAATAATAATGACAGGCTATTGTGACACGGTGTCTCTCTGAATTATTAATGATGCCTATTAAAAAAGAAAACCCTGAAAACAAAAACCTGCATTCTGGTGACATTTCCTGTTCTGCCTTTCCTACATTAATTTGTGATGAAAATGTTTTTATTTATGTGAAAGGAAACCTAAAATTCAGGTGGCAGGTGACATTTCAAAATCTATAAATATAACAGAATCTAAGTGTAACGTCCTCCCTGCTGACTCAGCACGCATGCAGCCTGATTTAGTCTTCGCTCCTCTTTTTGTCGTGTTCACAGGGAGAGAGCGGGAAACTCGGCCAAGTAGAAACTGTGTCAAGAAGTTGTTAAAGTTCCCGACTGCTGCTGCACGTTTTGGGTCATTTTCTAATCAGCAACACTCACACGCAGCTCATGTCTTTCAGCTCGTTAGGGCGTCTTTTACCGCAGCCCGCTCTCCCTCCCCGACTCGGCGCATATGGACGCGTGGTCGAGACCCATCGGCGTCAGTTTGTAACGCACTGGGGATCCCTGTGGCGTCGCTTTGTGACGGTAAAAGCAGGTATATGATGTTTAACAGGAAAGACTGAGTGAGGAGGTGGATGGAGGACCAGAACCCCGACTTTGAACCAGGAGATCGGGGTTCGTGCGAAACAAAAAGTCGACATTAAATATTTTTATTGAAGTTACGTAAATTGCGTAAGTGACACTGAGTGTTAACTGACGTACGTAGTTATTTTAACCCAAACCAGGATCTTTTCCGAACCTTAATCAAGTAGTTTTGTTGCCTAAATCTCACCAAACTGCAACGTCTCACTACTTTAATTAGGGGTGGCGATGGCGCAGTGGATAAGATGCTGTGAGATACCAGGGTTTAATTCCCCACTGTGACACATCCACCATTGTGTCCCTGAGCAAGACTCTTAACCCCTCGTACAGCAGCTGTAAGTCGCTTTGGATAAAAGCGTCCGCTAAATTAATAAATGTAAATAACGTCCAAATTCAAAATGGCGATGTTTTGAAACACTAGCGTTTTATTTTGAAAGTCTAACTGGACGTTGCACATTTATTATATATTTGTTGTTGCTAACTTGACCGCGGAGCCATAAACGTCAACAAATGACGCAGAACGGCGTTAAAAGGCGTCGACCGAGCGTCAATATGTGACGAGTCGGAAGTGAGAACGCGTTGTTTACCGTCTGTTCGTGTTCAGCTGTCAGAAGCTGTCAGCTGACTCCAGGAAGAAGTATAAACAGAGTCCAGACCCGCCCCCACGCCGCCTCTGATTGGCTGTTGGGTTGGGGCCTTAGAGAGTGACTGGTTAGGCAGAGCCAGTAAATAAAACGGGAAGGCAGAAACATCAAACCTGATGCAGACTCGCGTCCTCACAGAAACATTCAGGCGGGAAAAAGTGTTTTAAAAAGAGTGAATATTACCCATCAGACACCTGGAGGCACTTAATAACGAGCTGTTTTAATGAAGCTCAACATAAAGAACAAACATAAAGTGTCCCACACTCTGATGGCACCTCGAACGCCCCTCAGTCCTGTCCCTTCTTCTTCTTCTTCTTGCTCTTCTTCTGCGGTTCTTCCTCCTCCTCTGTCGTCTTCCTCTTCGTCTTCTCCTCCACCCGCTCCATGGCGTCCCACACCTCGTCGCCTCCCTCCTCCTCTTCCTCCTTCACCCCCTGATCCTCCCCCGCCGCCGCCGCCCCCCCTCCCTCCTCCAGGTCTCTGCTGGCGAGCAGGAGGCAGTTGAGGCGGGACTTGAGGTAGACTTTGTGCTGCAGCTTGCGGTCCTCCAGGCTGTGGATGCGCAGGAAGCGGTCCAGGCCACAGGACGCCACCAGGGGCTGGGAGGGGTGACACTGCAGCGCCCTCACGCCGCCCGCCAGCCCCTTCAGGCAGCCGCGGACCACGCCTTTCCTCAGGTCCAGCAGGGCGATCTGGCCGTGGGTGTTTCCCACCACCACCGTGTTACCTCCGGCGGGCAGGGACAGAGCGGTGAGCGGGTACTCGCCGTACTCGACCTCCAGGACGGGACGCCGCTGAGGACTGGAGGGGTCGAACACGTGGACCTGACGGAGGAGACGACAACGTTAAAACTCAGATCATAAAAGCCAGACCAATTATTTCTCTGGAGGCGGCGTGCTGCGTTCACTGTCCTCCCTGCTGGGCAGTGATGTTATATTACTGACTTCATAAAATGATGTAGGAGTAAAAAGTAAATGTACTTTCCACCATCAGATGTTATCACGTGTTTCTTCCTGTATCCGCAGTCTGAAGTAGTTTAAAAACCTCCTGTGTTAAGAACCAAACTACAGCTAAATAATGGCGGAAATCAGCCGGCGATGAAGGTCACATGGTGTTAATCACAGGGTGATTATTTACCTACCCAGCTGCCTCCTGTGGTTAACATGCTGTGATTATAGCAGACAATTAACTTTACTGACATTAAAGGTGTAAACAAACCTTTAAAGTTTCGTGAATCATCAGAAACTATAACTCTGGTTTTGTTGGATAACGTGGGTGTTTTCTATGTTGACGGCGGAGCAACATGGTTGTTGGCATGTTGTTTTCATAATTTCCCTTTAATATTTAGGTACTAAATTTAGGCCGAGTGGTAGAGGAGGGTTTAAAGATCAGATCTCAAGGGAGGAAAGTGTTTTTCACAGGGTGCGCATTCGCCCTCTGCGCAGTAAACTTTAAAAAGGACTGTTTTTGAATGGAGTTTGGCGGATCTCTGTTTAAAAGAAGATGACACGAACGCACCTGATGGTAACCTGTGCACGTGACCACTTTGTCCGAGTCCGGGATGAAGGCCACGTCTCGGACCCACTGCGGCCGCCGTAGATCCAGCCAGTCGTCCCGCAGGTTCTTTGCGGTGAACACGGGTTTCTCGGGTTTCTCCAGGTCCCAGATCTTCAGCCCGTTCTCCTTCCCGCCGGTCGCGACCCGGTGCGGGCTCCCCGGACTCTGCCGCATCCGGCACACGTTCTTCCCCGCGTCCAGCTCCGTGACGGGCTCGCTGCTGTCCTCCCTCCACACCCGCAGCGTCCCGCACTCCCCGCAGGTGACCAGCGCGGCCCCGGGGAGCGCGGCCAGCCCGGTGAAGGGGCCCTCTGCGGGGTCCCCGCAGCGCCGGGTCTCCGTGAAGGCCCCCTTCTCGGTGCTGAAGGTCTTCACGGTTCCGTCCACGGACCCGACCAGCAGCTCGCTCTCCGCCGGGTCCCCCCAGCACAGCGCGCGGACCTCCTGGTCCCGGCTCAGGTGGCTCGTGTTGCAGAAGTTAAAGGCCTGTTTCCGGGACAGACTGACCCCCTTCAGGATCCCGGTCTCCGAGCCGAGCCACACGGAGCACAGCCGGCTCGTGTCCCCCATCACAACGGATTTAAATGGACCGAAAACTGGATCTAAGCGGCTCCGGGTCCTGGTTCAGACAGCACGCGTCCTCCTCTGTCGACTGCGTCGCACGTCAAACACGTCACTCCGCGTCGAAGTGTTGTTTAAATAAACTTTATTGAGCACCGCGGAGCAGACAGACACAGTTCAAAGATGATCGATGAGTCAAAGTCTAAATCTAATTTATTATTATTATTATTAAGTTTTGGTCCCTTAAGCAGCAGCTTTCCTTCTAACAACATGCAGGTTTCATTTCCTCCCCCTGCTGCAGAATAACCAAAGAAAGCAAAGTTCAGGTCAGCGAAACCGAGAAATAATGTAAATTCCAGAGATTTAAAACATTCAGGGATCAAGTAAGAAGTTTTCCAGTTATTCTGCAGCAGTGGAAGGAAACTCGTTTCTACAGTAAACCCGTTGGAAGAGCCTGTTAAAACTCCTTCAGCAGCTTTAGGACAATATTATAAATATTCCATATGATATTAATGAGGGCAGACGGAGCAGCTGGTCATCAGTTGATCCTACTGTGAAATATTGAACCAAACTTCATTAAATGTTCATTTTACATCTGAAAATGTCGTTTTTAACTTTGGTACATTTCAGGTTTTTCACTTCTACTCAGATTTAGTGAAGAACTACAAACATGGCGGTGCTCTAAAACTTTGGCCCGGTGGTGTAAAAGCCCAACAGGTGCCCCTTAACATTAACAGGTACACCTGTGACCTCTGAGAGGAACGAGCTGCCATGTTCACCACATGTTCACCACACGTTCACAGAGTCTCTTCACACTGGAAAAAACATGTGACGGGAATTTAGTGAAATCAACTAAATCTCTTTAATTCAACACTAAATATATAAAAGTTTATTAGTCTGACTGATGTTTCATTCAGTCAGCATCAAACACTGAACCTTTTGAAATGATAAGAATTAGAGATGATCATGCAGCCTCTCTTCGGTTCTGGTTCAGCACTGTGTGGGTCTGTTCTGAGCGGTCCTGATGGTCTGCTGTTGTGGGTCTGACCCGCTGACAGTTTTGCTGTAGAATACTTGGTGACCTCTGAAGTTGTCGTGCGGTTCGGGGCCCCATCAACTGGTGGAATGAATCTGATTTATCAGCATCTACAGACGCACATTAGTTAAATAAGCAGGGATATTCTAAGCTTTGTCAGATTTTAGTTTACTGAAGCCCGTCTGCGCTGGACTGGGTTTTCTTTTGGACCTGAAACAAATAGTTGACCCCCCGCCCCGGTTGTCAGTGTATGATTCGCACCATTTGTGTCTGAAAAACCAAAGGGTTACAGGGAGAGTTTCTCATGGCAACACATAATGCCTGTTATAATTTTAGGATTGTCTTAAATTAACAGTTACTTTCATTATCAATTAATCCGTTGATTTTAGGTTCTATTAACTGATTGGTCTACATAATTTATAACGAAAAAAGGCACACCACAGGGTTTCTTCTTTGCCTCGAGTTTTCTTTTTCCTTGCATTTTAAACTCTTTGACTTTTCTTTCTTTTGAAATTTAAAAAATCTTGGACACTCAAAAGCTACACTTACATTCTGTTACAAAATACTTAGCACTATTTGTCCTGTACAGAATTTCAACAAAAAGGGATAGAACAGATGAGCGACACATTTTAAAAGTTATTTAAAATTAAATTTTAAAATTTATTTAAAATGTGAGGGAAAAAAAGACGGAAAGAGAGGGCAAAATTAATATGAATAAATTCAACATAATACTGAGAGAGTGAATGTGCCCTTTTTACAGTGAGCGTGTGCAGCGAGTGTTTGTTAATTCACGCGTCTACACTGTCGTCTGGTGGTCAAATGTTAAAATATGTTAAAAATGTTAAAAACACACACACACACGTTTACTGTAGTATTTATTTATTTTATTTAAATTTTTAATATTTCTTTTTTTTTCCCCCAACAGAAACACACATACGCTTTGATTACTTCATGCTTTTATTACTTGTTTGATGAAATGTATGGGGTTGATTGTTCTTATGTTGCATGTATGATGCCTTAGCAATATTTTTGTTACACATTCATGCCAATAAAGCTAATTTGAACTGAATTATAATAATAAAAACATGTAAATCACAACACTGGGGGGGGGGGGAGTTTGATAAAGCCATTTATACGATCGTGTCTGTTCACTGCCCTCCTGTGGCCGCCGTGCGTAACTACACACAAACATCGGTGTAGTTACACACCGCGGCCACAGGAGGGCGACGCGTCACTCATGCGGACCAAAGGAAAACACTTTAAAAAATTACATTATTTTAAAATAACAATCAGACTTTATTAATGTTGTTAATTTACGGTTGATGATAAAGGTTTTATTATTATTATTGCAATTATTTTTTAAAAGAACTTGCTTTACGTCATTGAGAGGCGACCGCGCATTTTACACACATGCGTATATGACGGAAGTTCCACCATTTTGGATCTCGGGGGCTACAGTAGCTAGTTGTTGCTGTTAGCTTTCGCAACCTATCGTTACTTTTTGATCGGGTTTTATTTTCCCGCTCTGATATTAAAGTTGAGTGAAAGACAGAAATCCGCCCCCGTGCTCGGATCTGAGCCTGAACATGGACGGAGAAGAGGACGACTTCGTGTCCGGGAGCCGCTCCGGTAAAAAAACACTGTGCTGCTTTGTTTCCTGTTTGAGCAACAAGCTAACTGCTAACTCACGTTTACTCACTAACGGCGAACTTCACTTAAAATACTGCGGATTTAAAGGGCTCAGCAGCAGCGTTTGTTATTAAAAACCAGGAAATGTGTCCCGTTTTAGCTCAGGTCAGAAAGCTACATATCTTTATTAGTGTTTTGGGATACATGCCGAATTAAAAGTCAGACCTAAATTGGACATTTTTTTTGTTTTTCCGTGGTGTATGTTACGAAATGTGTTTGTTTTTTACTCGTTAGCCTTAAAATGCACGATTTGTGCACGGAGTTCGGCGCGCAGGCTGTAGAAGGGCCTGGAATCTCACGGTGACCCGTGCAGGAGAGCAGCCTGTGGGGAGTCCGGTATAAGACTCGGGCCCGGGTCCTGGATCATAGGAAGGAGATTTGTAACAGAGGTTAGCAGCAGTGTGTCTTATTAAAGACCGGGAAATGTGTCCCGTTTCGGCTTCACCCTCGGCGGCAGGCAGCGTTTTACGGCCCCGGTTCTCAGTCTTATTCACGTTTGAACGTGTTTACTGGATGAGGCTGTTTGTGTTTTGTGACTGAGGCAGAATCAGGGGCCACATAACGACTTGAATCCGCTCGTAAGTCGCCTCCTGTCGGCTAGAACCGTGCGGAGTGAACGCCGAAGTGCTTTCATGGTGTGGGGAGAGAATAGGTCAGAAAACTAGATGTGTTTATTTTAATGTTTCGATATTTATGCCGAATTGAAAATCAGTCCCGAGTTATACCTATTCGGTTTCTCGCTACATATTTTTATTTTATCACAGTGAATTATTTACTCGTGAACCTTAAAATACGCGATTTGTGCACGGAGTTCGGCGTGCAGCGCTGCTAGAAGAGGCTGTAATCTCTCTGATTTCAAGGTGAATTACTTTACCTGACGGTGACCCGGGCTGGACAGCAGCCTGTGGGGGGAGAGCTGTGTTAAGTTTCAGGGTCAGGACATTTCTAACAGACGTATGTCAGCAGCTGTGTTTATTAAAGACCAGGAAACGTGTCTCTCTTCGGCTTCAGGCTGCCCCTCATAAGTACAAATGAGGTGGTCCCATCCTGATCACGTGAACACACACCTGCCTGTGCACAGCTCAAGAAAACAGTCATTACAAGCAGCTTGTTTTAAAGAGTTTTATATATTTAAAAATAATAATAAATGAAGGAGACCTGTGAACCACAAATACTGCAGCATATTATTTATGAAATCTCCTCCTGTTTGTGAAGCATTTAAAAATAAAAGACAGCTTGTAACTTTCTTGTTGTTTATTTTACTTCCTAATTGAAATTATTTGCTTTTCTCAGCTTCTGGTTTCTATAAAAATTCAAACTTCCTCACATGCAGCGTGTAAACAAACTCTGTCCAGGAGGCCTTCAGTCACACAGGCTGACGATATAAAACTATATAACTTTTTGAATGGAGTTTGGTGTGCAGGCTGAAGAAGATCCTGAAATCTTTTCCGTACTGAAGCCGCCACGGTGCAGGAGACCGCCGTGTTCTCAGGCGGGACCGTTAAGGTGTGTTTGTGACCTGTTGTGTGTTCTGCAGATGACGGAGGCGGCACTCCGGTTCAGGACGAACACCAGGGGTCAGACGGCGAGGAGATGAGGAGCGACAGACATCAGTCTGAGGTCAGCACGCCGTCTTTTTAAAGAACTCTGAAGATCTGAAACACAAAATGTTGTAGTGTTCTTGTTAATGGTGGCGTTCAGAACAAACGGCTCCGCCCCCTCGGGGATCGATAAAGTGTTTCTGATGACCGGCGCTGTTTGTTTCAACAGGACGAGGGCAGCAACGACGAGGACGCCCCCCACGCCATGGAGGCCAGCGGGGCGGCCAGCGGCTCCGACGACGAGGATCACAGAGGAGGCGACAGCGACTCGGAGGCCGAGGCTCCCGGGGGCCGCCGTGACAATAAAAGTGACTCAGAGACGGAGGCTCCTCGGCCCGCCGACAGCGACGAGGACTCTCCGGTCAAACGCAAGGCGAGCGGCTCGGACGACGAGGCGGAGTCGCTCGCCAAACGCGGAGCTTCAGATAACGAGGAGGCGGGAGGGTCGTCTCCCGCCAAGCGCAGGGGGAGCAGCTCGGACATGGAGGAGGGGCCCAAAGCGGCCGCAGACAGCGACTCAGAGAACGAGGGCGTCAAACCTGCGGCGTCCCCCGACCGGCGGTCCAACGCAGACAGTGACTCTGACACAGAGACGCCTGCCAGACGCAAGGCGGCACAGATAGACTCTGAGGAGGAGGAGGAGAAACCTCAGGAGGGGGGGGGAGGAGGAGGAGGGAAGTGGAAGGCTGTGATGCAGTCTGACAGTGAGGAGGAGGAGGAGGGGGGGAGGAGGAGGAAGGCTGCAGCAGGAAGTGATGGGGAGCAGCAGGAGGAGAGGGAGCAAAGGGACGACAGCGAGGACGAGAAGCCAGGTACTGACCCCAGACCAGCGCGTGGGCGGAGCCGCAGCTGAAACCCGACACCTGTTTGATTCCCTCTCTGACATGTTCTGTGTGTTTCAGTGAAGAGGAAGAAGGCCGTCCTGTCCGACAGCGAGGATGAAGACGAGGAGAAGGCAGACAAGCCAGGTAAGATCAGATCACTGACCTCCAAAGACGGGACGCTCTGCCGTCCGCATACTTTTGGCCGTGCGGTAACCACGCTGTGTTTTCTCTCCTCAGCGGTGAAGAGGAGCCGCGCCGTGTCCGACGACGAGAACTCGGACAGCGACGTCGGCGGGCCCGATAAGAGCATGGCCGCCAAACTGCGAGAGCTCGGCTCAGACAGCGGGAGCGAGGACGACGAGGGGTCGAAGGCGGCGGCGGGGAAGAAGGACGAAAAGGCGCTGTTCGGCAGCGACAGCGAGTCTGGAGACGGCGACGAGGAGGAGTAAGTCAAACCACAGCACAGAAGGACGATTCAGGTTTTCTTTGGGAAAGTTGTGTGACCTTTGACCTCTGCTCCTCAGGAAGATGATCGCGGACATCTTCGGGGAGTCCGGAGACGAGGAGGAGGAGGAGTTCACGGTGAGTACGGCTCTGGGAGGGGAAACGCCGCAGGCTTCGTGACATGTCGGGTGACACGGGGTCTCCTTCCTCCGCCTGCAGGGGTTCAACCAGGAGGACCTGGACGGGGCCAAGAAGGAGGCGAAGGAGCAGCAGCAGGTGGAGGAGGAGTCCGACTCCGACGACGGCGTCGACCGCAGCGGCCAAGAGTGAGTCGCTAACGAATTAAAGATCCTTTTATTTATTTATTTATTTATTTATTTGTTTTATATGTACAGAAATGGATAAAGAGAAAATCACAAGGTCAGTTTGTTCTCCTGTGGCCGTGTTGGGCATTTAAACTCGTGCTGGCGGGGCGTCCGCTCGTTTGTTTGCGTCACCGCGGCGTGTAGTTACATTTCTGGGGAGTCGCTCATCAGGCCACAGAAGTATAAACTGACCTGAACACGTGGAGCTGAAGCGTGTTCGTGTTCTCGCGCGTTTTCAGCACCAGCTTCATGTCCGACTTCGACATCATGCTCGCTCGGCGGAAAGCCATGAACAGCAAGAAGAGGCGGCACCGCGACGGGGGCACGTTCATCAGCGACGCGGACGACGTGGTCAGCGCCATGATCACCAAGATGAACGAGGCCGCAGAGGTGAGTCCCCGTCAAAATAAAAGCCTCGGGGTGAGCGCTGCTTTTTCCCGTGACACTGACGGTGTGTTCCTCTAACAGGAGGACCGAACGCTGAACAGCCAGAAGAAACCGGCGCTGAAGAAACTCACTCTGCTGCCGCAGGTCGTCATGCACCTGAAGAAGTAAGAACGTGATTCATCGGTAGCGAACAGGCCTGCAGCTCAGGATTATTTAAATTATAGACCAATCGAAACAAGAGGAAACGCTTCAAAAGGCTGAACCTCAAAGGTTTAATGTTGTTGTGGTGGTGTTTGTCCCTCAGGCAGGACTTGAAGGAGACGTTCATCGACAGCGGCGTGATGTCGGCCATTAAAGAGTGGATCAGTCCTCTGCCGGATAAGTCGCTGCCTGCTCTCAGGATCAGGGAGGAGCTCCTGAGGATCCTGCAGGAGGTGAGTACGGCGGCTGCGGCGTGAGGACGTCCTGCAGACGAAGCTCAGGGTCTCACTGTGTCCTTTCCTCCCTGCAGCTGCCCAGCGTGAGTCAGGAGACTCTGAAGCACAGCGGCATCGGACGCTCCGTCATGTTTCTCTACAAACATCCCAAAGAGTCTCGATCCAACAAAGACCTCGCTCTCAAACTCATCAGTAAGAACCTCTCTTTGCATTCAGGCGTCTAACGGAGGCACGTGAGCAACTTGTTTTTGCCGCTGACGGAACTGAAAGGATCCCAACAGAGAGAGAGTTTTTCTCTTTAACCAGAAACCGTCTCTCTCTCGCTTCCTCGAAAGCCACCAGACTCCATTGATAAAAATAGTCATTTTAAATCTGCCTCCATCTGTTGGTTACTGTGTTATTGTGGGACTCGTTTTCAACCCTTTAACCTCTTCAAAGCAAACTGAATCTAGTTCTCGAACCATCTGGAGTATCTGCCTGCTTTTGGGCGTCTCTGAAAGAGACACTCTGGAGTGTCTGACCCCAAAGTCAGAATGACTGTAAGACCTACTGGAACTGATTAATATGAGTTTAAACACACTAAAACTAATAGATTTATCAACAAATCCCTGCAGATAACTACAGCTGGGAAACACTGTAGGGCCGCAGCATAAAGCCTTAACTTACCTCGAACAAGTTTACATTTCATACCAACACCATGAAAAATGACTATTTTCCACAGGTTTTTCTGACTGTCTGTCTCAGTGTATTTGTTCTAAAATAGCCCCGCCCCCTTGGCGGCAGGCGGCTGCTGCTGCGTCGTGTGTTTCCGCTGGTAGTTTATGAACTTCCTGCTTAAAGCTGGATGTTTATTGGCTACAGGAAGCGCCAGTCATCGGCACAGCTGGTTGCAATTGGCTCGGCCTACGCAGGAAATAACAGGGGCCGGCCCTTCCTCACAGCGCGGGCTCTCGTTGGCTATTGAAGGCTGTGAAAGTGACACGTGAGCTCCTATTGGGTCGGATTTGGTGCCACTCAAAAGGTCAAAGTTCAGCGGCTAATTTGAATACAAGCTGTCGTATTTGTTTACATTGAAATCAGAGTTATTAGGGTTATAAGACGGTGCGGCATCGTTGGATTAAGTTACTGTGAGGCTTCAGGTCGCGTCACTTTCAGGCGCTGATTGGACCCGCTGTGGCGATCGTATCTTGAAATGTTTGCGTTGGTGGAATCACGAGGATTTTAGCTTTGGGACGGTGGATCGTGTGAGCATGAAGTTAACGTTTTTGTCGGTGGAGTCCGGTGGCCTTAATGGTCTTTCACAAAAACACGGGAGAATAAAGTCCAGGTTGATAAATAGCGAAGTTCCCTTTAAGAGCGCTGACCTCTGCCGTCTGTCCAGATGAGTGGTCGCGGCCGATCTTCGGTTTGACGTCCAACTACAAGGGGATGACGAGAGAGGAGCGCCAGCAGAGAGACCTGGACCAGCAGATGCCTCAGAGACGGAGACTAAGGTAGGTCAACCACTCCTGATCCATGACATTTACCCTCTGCTGCCCCCCCCCCCCCCCCCCCGACCTCCCTGACCTCCCCTGACCTCCCTGACCTCCCCTGACCTCCCTGACCCAGGTCTCCAAACCAACATCTGTTCTGACTGCTGATGTTCCCACAGCTGCTTCCCTTCCTCTCTCTCTCCTCTTCTTCACTTCTTTCTTCCACTCCTCCTCTTCACCCCCCCCCCCCCCCCAGTCAACCTCAGAAGGTCGATAGGGCGGAGGAACCGGATGTCTTCTCTCCACCAATCAGGTTCAGTCACAAAATTGCATGGTTGCACTGCAAGTCCCGCCTCCTTCATGATTTGCTTGAAAGTGCTTCTGGATCCTGTGGGAGGAGTCTCACGCTGAGAGCGGCAGGCTGACTCCGCCCCCACATCCAGCGCCGTCTGCAGGACCTTCCTCTACTGTCACGTCTCTGATGTCCGAGCCGTTCGGTGTTGACGGCACTAACGATCAGCTGACTAACTGCTGTGAGGTGGAGAATGTTAATAACAGCATGGAGGCTCTGCTGCTGGTGTTTCTGCTCGGGTTCAGGTTCTCCTGCACGTCAGTAGAGTTGGGTATCGTTTTATTCTTATACAGCCTTCGTCACGTCGGAGCTGCTTCCTCTCTCGCACCGAACCTCCTGACTGCAGCTGCTGCAGTTTGTTAGTGAAGCTGAGCCAAACTTTGGAGCTTTTGCTGCGGTCCGCCACGGTCCAGGACCGGAACCAGAAGGACTCTCTTCTTCACGCTTTGTTGACGGAACACGTGAGGTGACGTTAGGTCGGCGTAGCGGCTGCTGGCAGATCAGAGACACTTTGACGGACGGTAAAAGTCTGCAGTTCAGTCAGGAGCTGAGATATGCAGGAAGTCGGGAACCGAGGAGCAGGATCCAAACGCACGAGTCTTGGAGATTTGGTTCTCGATACCCAACCCTAGTCCCGTCCTGGCGCCTGCGTTCACTCACTTCCTGCTAATTCATCTCTCTCCTTCCTGTCTGTCTGCAGCTCGGGGGGCCAGACGCCTCGGAGGGACCTGGAGAAACAGCTGACCGGAGAGGAGAAGTAAGCTTCTCTTTTAGATTTTACAGACTCTGGACGTCAAAGTGGGCGTGTGCTCAAGCGTTAACCATAACCTCCTCCCTGCAGAGCTCTGCGACCCGGCGACCCCGGGTTCTGCGCCAGGGCTCGAGTGCCGATGCCCTCCAACAAAGACTACGTCGTCCGACCCAAATGGAACGTGGAGATGGAGTCCAGCAGGGTGAGTACACGCAGTCTTCACGCCAGAGTCGTAGTCGTGTGGATGGAGCCTTAATGTGGAGTTTATTATTTAGAGGGGCCATCAGGGGCCCACGGGTAGAGAAGCAGCTGGTAATGTGTGCCTGAAAAGAAATTAACATCTTCAGAAATACAGAAATTCTCCTTGTTGCCGTCATTTAACTGTTTAGCTTTTAATTATGTAACTTCTTAAATGCAGCAAACAGCTGGTGGTTAATTAATCTAATAAAGTTCAGGTTACTTTATTGTTATTAATCAACATTTCAGATTTGGGTTGTTACCCCACAGGGGGGCAGAACACATGCTGAGGGTAGCTGTGTGATTCTAGCATGGAAGTCTGTCTGTGCACAGGAAGTGAGGTCATTTCAGCTTAGCTGTGATTGGTCCTGTGTAGAGCGGCTATAAGAAAGGCCTGAGCCGGCTGGAGAAGCACAAGCGCCGCTTCGCCGAGCAGAGGAAAATGCACCGCCCGCAGGGAGCTGTGAAGATCAGCATCGAGGGCAACAGAATGCCCCTGTAGTACCTGCTGCCGGCCTGAGGGGGGCAGTAAGTCCTGCTGCATGGTGTGACAGCGTGCAGTGCTGCTACAGACCTGCAGAGTTCCCCACAGACACGATGCTGTCTGTAGGAAACCTGTCAGACCCCCGACTCTCCTCTGAGACCCCTGACTCTCCGCTGAGACCCCTGACTCGATCCCTGACTCTCCGCTGAGACCCCTGACTCTCCGCTGAGACCCCTGACTCGATCCCTGACTCTCCGCTGAGACCCCTGACTCGATCCCTGACTCTCTCCTGAGACCCCTGACTCTCTCCTGAGACCCCTGACTCTCTCCTGAGACCCCTGACTCTCCGCTGAGACCCCTGACTCGATCCCTGACTCTCTCCTGAGACCCCTGACTCTCTCCTGAGACCCCTGACTCTCTCCTGAGACCCCTGACTCTCTCCTGAGACCCCTGACTCTCTCCTGAGACCCCTGACTCTCTCCTGAGACCCCTGACTCTCCTCTGAGACCCCTGACTCGACCCCTGACTCTCCTGAGACCCCTGACTCTCCTCTGAGACCCCCGACTCGATCCCTGACTCTCCTCTGAGACCCCCGACTCGATCCCTGACTCTCCGCTGAGACCCCCGACTCGATCCCTGACTCTCCGCTGAGACCCCCGACTCGATCCCTGACTCTCCGCTGAGACCCCCGACTCGATCCCTGACTCTCCTCTGAGACCCCCGACTCGATCCCTGACTCTCCGCTGAGACCCCTGACTCTCCTGAGACCCCTGACTCTCCGCTGAGACCCCCGACTCGATCCCTGACTCTCCTCTGAGACCCCTGACTCTCCTCTGAGACCCCTGACTCTCCGCTGAGACCCCTGACTCTCCGCTGAGACCCCCGACTCGATCCCTGACTCTCCTCTGAGACCCCTGACTCTCCTCTGAGACCCCTGACTCTCCGCTGAGACCCCTGACTCTCCGCTGAGACCCCTGACTCTCCGCTGAGACCCCTGACTCGATCCCTGACTCTCCGCTGAGACCGCTGACTCGATCCCTGACTCTCCTCTGAGACCCCTGACTCGATCCCTGACTCTCCGCTGAGACCCCTGACTCTCCTCTGAGACCCCCGACTCGATCCCTGACTCTCCGCTGAGACCGCTGACTCGATCCCTGACTCTCCTCTGAGACCCCTGACTCGATCCCTGACTCTCCGCTGAGACCGCTGACTCGATCCCTGACTCTCCTCTGAGACCCCTGACTCGATCCCTGACTCTCCGCTGAGACCCCTGACTCTCCTCTGAGACCCCCGACTCGATCCCTGACTCTCCGCTGAGACCGCTGACTCGATCCCTGACTCTCCTCTGAGACCCCTGACTCGATCCCTGACTCTCCGCTGAGACCCCTGACTCTCCTCTGAGACCCCCGACTCGATCCCTGACTCTCCGCTGAGACCGCTGAGACCCCTGACTCTCCGCTGAGACCCCCGACTCGACCCCTGACTCTCCGCTGAGACCCCTGACTCGACCCCTGAGACCCCTGACTCGACCCCTGACTCCCCCCTCACCTGGTGCATGAGTCTGTAACATGGACTCGGTATATTTCTGCTGTTTCTATCGTCCTGACAAAAAGGAAAACGGTCTCTGGTGTCTCACAGCAACATAAACCTCCTTTAATGAACGGATCCGTTGCTCAGATTCGATCCGGTACCTGAAAAAGCGTGATGAGACACGAGACACATGGGCGACGTCTACCGTGAAACATCGTGATGGACGATGTCATCGGGCGCGCGCACCTTATGTGCATGTGTTCTCGCACAGATTTCACTCGGTACCTGAGGTGCAGGCGGGTGAGTGTGTCGGACTGTGGGGAGAAGAGAACGCCGAGGCAGGTGCAAAGCAAACAATAAGAAGAATGTTCGTGGTCAATAAAAGCTGCTTTCACAGGGTGGAAAAATGTGAAAATTTGAGATATGTTTTGCAATCACGATGCCGGCTCAACGTCATGATGCCTGTCAGCCATCGTCTATCGGCCCAACCCTAATGACACATCAGCTAAAGTCTTCTCATTAGTTCTGTAATGTTTGTGTGTTATTAGAAAATCCTTTTTAAAGGGTTAAATGTGTCCGAGCCTCCTTGAACATGCATCCTGTTTTACTGTGAAGTTTCTGTGTCTGTTCCTGCAGCTTCCTGTTTTACTGTTAAGTTTCTGTGTGTATCCTTGCAGGGTCCGATGAAGAAGGGGATGTCCCGCGTCGATAAACAGATGCGTAGAATCGCAGACATCCGCCGCCTGACGAAACCGGGTCACGCTGTTAAAATCAGCGTGGAAGGAAACCGGATGCCGCTCTGATTTTAACCTCCGTAGGATTTATTCACTTTTTTTCTTTTTAATGTGTTGTGCCTGAACACAATCCCCCCCCCCCCCCCCTCCCTCCTCAGGTCTGTAAATCACGTGACATCTGCTGTAAACTCATCTGGTCTTTGGACACAAAATATAAAATCTTCTCCAAAATGATCCATTAAATAAAAGCTAACTGTTTTCAGCATTCAGGCTATGTTAACTTTATTTTAATATTATCTCCCAATTTATGTTAGCAGTTAGCTGCATAAACCACCATGTTAACTAAAGTTAGCATTACAATAGCTTCAACTCCATAATATTAGCTAATGTCAGACAGCTGCATTAGCTATCTCTTCAACTAGCAAGGCCTGTGATGAACTTATGTTAGCAGCTACATTAGCACCAGCTCCAAACCAGCTGGATCCTCAGTGTCAGCTAATGTTAGCACTAGCTTTACCTCAAAGCCAGCTAATTAGCATTCATGTTTATATCCCAAATCTATAATATTAGCTAATGTTAGCAGTCAGATGACTTGGTGGTAAAGCTAATGTAACTAAGTCAATAACATTAGCTAATGTTAGCAGTCAGATGACTTGGTGGTAAAGCTAATGTAACTAAGTCAATAACATTAGCTAATGTTAGCAGTCAGCTACATGTTAGCACTATGTTTTACCTCCAAGCCAGTTAATTAGCATTCATGTTTATATCCCAAATTCATAACATTAGCTAATGTTAGCAGTCAGATACATATGCTAAATCTCAAACTAGCAAGGTCCATAAGATGAACTTATGTTAGCAGCTACATTAGCACCAGCTCCAAACCAGCTGGATCCTCAGTGTCAGCTAATGTTAGCACTAGCTTTACCTCAAAGCCAGCTAATTAGCATTCATGTTTATATCCCAAATCTATAATATTAGCTAATGTTAGCAGTCAGATGACTTGGTGGGAAAGCTAATGTAACTAAGTCAATAACATTAGCTAATGTTAGCTGTTGGCTACATAAACAGGAACAGTTCGTAACGCAGCCCGCTTCAGGATCATTTTGGTGACATTTTACAGTTTTTGTCCAAAATATTTACTAATTTTCTGATACTGGATTTAAGAACAAACTCTTTCCCCGTCGCCCTCTTTGCCTCTGAATGTGAAGATGTTTTGCTAATAGGCTCGCCAGACCTCCTCCTCAGTCCATTTTGTCCCCTCTCTGCTCCCGTAGCGGCTGTACAGAAGTATGTAAAGTGAGTTCACGCCGGCAACACTGCGACTCTGATCCCAGATGTGGTTCAGAGTCGGTGTGTTGATTGTGTGTTTAGCCCGTCTGTTTGCAATGGATCAGATACTTTTCTTAATAAAGACTCAACAGAAACTCACCTGTGCTCTCTGAACTCTTCTTTTACACCTGCAGGAAGTTCACACCAAAAAGCCCAAACACTGTGTTTAGGATCAACTTGCATCCGATCAGGTCCATATTATACGTCAGGCTTTCAACTGTCCGTGTGGGGGCGCCCCCACACGATCGGGCTAGAGGATAAACGAGTTGATTGATGGATTATTAAAGTTCAGATTCCTTTTCTGCCTATTTTATTTTCTATTTCATAATTTCAGTCATTTAGTCTTGCTTCTAACTTAATCTGAGAGACCGTTCAGAAAAAAATAGTTGAACAAACGAGTGTTTTGTTCCTGTTTGAATTGAGTCCTGAATTACACACGTTTTTCAGTTTAAAAGATAATTCAAGTCAAAGTCGCAGTTTGTCTTAAAGTAAAGTAAAGTGTCTTGGTAAAGTAACATTTAGGTTTTGTGTGAAACCGCTCAATGAACTACATCTGTCGTCTCACAAAATACACATCACCAACATGTTAGCGCTGTAATGCTAAGCTAACGTTCACTGCTTGCTTGCTACTAGCTAGGAAGCTTAGCAATTTCCCACGCAGAGGTGTGTCTCACCTGATGTTTAATGCAACCTCTCCTGGTCCTTTCATCACAGCAGCTGCACATGGAAACTCTTTGACGTTAGCCACTGTGAAGAAGTTGCTTTGTGTCAGTTAGCACAGACTGAAAAAACAGTTTTAAACTCTTTTTTTTTTTTTTTTTTTTTTTTAAATTTTGCTTCAGTGACTTCTTCAGTTATTGAGAGAAACAGACGTCACATTTGACACTTGTGGTCTTTTATTTCAACTGTTTTAAGACAAACTGCGACTTTCTTAAATTATCTTTTAAGCTAACGAACATTGTGCATCATTTAGAAAACAATTCAAACGGGATCTAAACATTAGTTGTCTCTAGCCTTTCACGAAACTCTCTACTGCCTAATTTACTTGTCTTTAAGAAATTCAGCCGTCGCTTGTAGTTTATCACAGTCCCTACCTGAGGCACGCCAGGTCCGGGCTCTGTCCCAATATGTTGGAAGCCTTTTTTATGCTAAACAGATATCGTTGTCTGATGTATCATTTGAACTCTAGTTGGTCTAAATGTATGTCGGCCTAAATGCAGCGTTTGAACCTCCGTGTCTTAAACTGATGGATGCCGTCAGAACAAAACAGCGTTTCAGCACAGTGATCGTTAACTCTTTATTGTGCACAATTAAATTTAAGGCAGTAAGAAGCATTTAAAAACAGACAGACTGAACATGGACAGGAACAAAGTCACATCACTCTCTCGCTGACGAGGAAAGCGTCTCCACTGCACCGGCTGTCGTACTGGACTCAGGCAGCCTTTAAATCTCAGTTATGGTTCGTGCCGTACAGTGAGATTGAGCTGATTTTAAAGACTGCTGACAGGAACATTTTGGCGACCATTATCGGTGTGTCTGCACACAGGGAACCCATTCTCACTCCCGACTCATCATATATGGACGCTTGGTCAAGACCCTTTGGCGTCAGTTTGTAACGCACTGGGAAGCCCTTTAGCGCCATGGTTCAGTGCTAAAGGTAGGCTTAGTATAAATCACTCAGAGTCCGACGAGACCGCTGTTTGTTTCCGGTGTGAAACAAAAAGTCAACATTGATTCTTTGTAGTTATGCTATTTTAACCCAAACCACCATCCCAACCAAGTACTTTTGGTGCCTAAATCTAACCAAATTGCAACATTTCACAACATTAACCACTAGTTTTATTTTGAAAGTCTAACCAGACGTTGCATATTTGTTATTGCTAACTTGACAGCAGAGCTCTACACGCCAAAGGGTAGCCAGGGCGTTAGAAAACGACGCCAAGGGGAGTTGACAAAGTGTCCATGTGTGACGAGTTGGCAGTTAGAACATGTTGGAGTGAGATGTTAAGATTGATATCAGTCTCATGTCTGGAGTCAGGATGTGCTTAGCTTAGCTTAGCATAAACCCTGGAAACAGCTAGCCTGGCTCTGTCCAAAGTTTAAACAAGCACTAGTTTTTCGCCATTTTTCTGTCACTACTTTTCATGAAGGAACGCGGCGTCTCCATTCTTACTTTCACATGTAAAAGATGTAAAAATTGTTTTTCACATTACTGTTAATTTAAGGATTAAACAAATTAGACAACATGTTAATCACTGAGCTTTAGCGGTCTTGGTAGGTGTGTGTTTTAGGCTAGCTGTTCCCCCCCATATCTAGTCTTCATGCTAAGCTAGGCTAATGCTGTGTTCCATTTACCTCAGAAGTCGGAGCTGGTAACGACGTCTGACCTGAGTTGACGGTGTTCCAGTTAACAAGTCGGAACACCTCGCTCGCCCAGCAGCTGTTTACAGCTAGCTAGGTTAGCTATTGTTACGCCGGTTGATTATTGTTGTTATTATTTACTAAATGCTGCAGCAACACGTCCACAGGCAGCAGCTGGACGGCACTTTGTGTACGAAAGACAAATCACGAAGTCGGGGTATGGCGGTTCTCCTCACTTCCCAAGTCGAAAATCCGACTTAAGGCAGCGTTCCCTTTGAAATTTCCGACTTTCAACTCGGAAATTCAAATGGAACAAACCATAACCACATCCTCACTCAGCTGACTTGAGACTGATAGCAGTTTAGCAAAGGAGGTGGTCAGTTTTTTCATCCAACCCCAGCAGAGGAAAGAGACAGGTGGTGTGATGTCATGAGACCTCTAAGTTATTTTCTGCGTTGACCAGCCTTCTTTTTCCACTGATTCAAAGTTTATAGGTGTGTTTTCCATTCAAACTTTTAGATGCAGTTCCTGTAACAGCCACTAGATGCTGCTCAAAGAAAACTGATGAAATTAAAGTTTATGGGGGAAATGATTTCTCTTGTCTCTCTCTCACTGTCTTCGACATTAAACCGTGATGGTGGCCGCTTGGTAATATTAAGCCGGTCGGTCCAGCTCTTCTTCGGACGTACCGGTGCAGTGGAAACGTCGCTCAGCGTGTCATCCTGCTGAAAACAGACCTGCTGCCCTGCTGGAAAATAACAGTCAAGTCGTGTCAAGTGTTCAGTTTCGGCGTCGAGGCAGCAGACGCCTCCGGTCAGACTCTCAGGAGGGGAGAGGCGGGGTGATGATGCATTCAGGTGATGCCCTAAAAACGGCAAGAAACATCTGTAGCAGCAGGCAAAAATACTAGTTTGACCAAAACTGAAAGTCTGTTCCATATTTGTGAAATTTAATTTGTAAATAATAGGATTCATTTTCTCAGTCAGAGTGAAATTTAAAAGAAGTTTTAAAAAACTTGATGAGACAAAACATCCAGAACATTCGTCCATTTGTCTCCTCTCCCCACAACGCCCTGATGTGCAAACCAAGTTAAATGTTGATTTAAAGAACAGTCGTCACACGTCATGTCAGTTTCAAAGTAAATTCAGAAGCACAAAAAAACAAAACAGTGCTAGAGTCTGACGGGAGCTAACTGCTAACACGCAAGCTAGCTGGAAAATGCTAGCACTTTGTGTTAAAGAGGTCATGTTCGGCTCACTTTCAGTTTCATAATTGTAGGGGTTGTACCAGAACAGGTTTACATGGTTTAATTTTCAAAAAACACCATATTTCTGTCAGACTGAACATTGCTGCAGCTCCTCTTTTCACCTTGTGTGTTGTTTTAGCTAGTTTAGTTTAGTTATTAATCTGTCACATGTTTATCTTTCATTATGTTTTATAACCAAAACTCAGAATATGACCTCTTTAAGACAAAATGACACTAAAATTATGATTTATATCTGGAACAATCTGTTTAAAGAGCAGAGTTCTGAGTGCTCGACAGGTTTTGATGCTGTGGGTGAATTTCAGTTGAGATTTGATCAAATTGTACTTAAAAAGGCGCAAAATACGATCCAGTTTTCATTTCTGAAATACATTTTCAAATTTACCTAACTGCAAATCAAAACCTGTTTGTTCAGGACAGAAGTATGTTCATGAATCCCGATATGTTAAGTTAAACTGTAATCTTCTGCCACAGTCTGTTCGTCTGTTCACGGGAGGATTTAGAATAGTTTTTTCAAATGAGACTAAAATCTGTTTCGGGTTTTCTATTAAGACTTTCTGCTTCTTTGGACACAAACATAAAATCTAATCAGTAAGAATCGATCAAACCACGTGTGTCACGAAAAAACAAAACGGTCACTGCTTTGGTCCTGACCTCTCAGACACGTGATACATTTACAGAAGCAGCACCTGAATGCACCATCATTAAACATTCATCGCTGGGCAGGGGTGGGTGGGGGTGTCCAGGTGAAGGAGGATTGATTGACAAGTGATTGGCAGGTGGTGGGCGTGGCTGAGCAGGTGATTGGCTGTGTTTCATGCATCTGTGGTGATTCCTCTGTAGAGAGAAAAAGTCGAGTGAGGCGTTAAGAGAGAATTTAAAAGGTTCAGTGAACGTCAGTGGCCTGCAGCACCGTACCTGTCCAGAGGAGGGAGCCGTTAAGAGGGGTCGGGCTGTCGGAGGGAGGGGGCGTGGTCTATCCTCGACTGTTTGGTAGACGACTCATTCCAATCCTGTCGATGGGAGGCGGATTGACTCGTCGCCGTGGCAACTCAACTGTCTTGCTGCAAACACACAAAGGAAGACGATAAGGTGAACAAGGCGACGACTGCTGCGGTCAAATCAACTTTACTAAGGAATCAACCCGTTCTCACTCCCCAACTCGTCACATGTGGACACATGGTCGAGACCCATCGGCGTCAGTTTGTAACACACTGGGGATCC
Source organism: Micropterus salmoides (assembly GCF_014851395.1). Classification (NCBI taxonomy): domain Eukaryota; kingdom Metazoa; phylum Chordata; class Actinopteri; order Centrarchiformes; family Centrarchidae; genus Micropterus; species Micropterus salmoides. The sequence continues at coordinate 38,860,548 of NW_024042261.1, forward strand.
CTGTTGCGTCAGTTTGTGACGGTAAAGGCAGGTATATGATATTTAACAGAAAAGACTGAGTAAGGAGGTGGTTGGTGTGGATGGAGGGCCAGAACCCCGACTTTGAACCATGAGACCGGGGTTCGTGTCCAGTGTGAAACAAAAAGTCAACATTAATTATTTTTATTTGAGTTACGTGAGTTACTTAAATTCCGTAAGTAACGCAAGTGACGTTAGTTAACTTAAGTGTTAACTGGTGTATGTAGTTATTTTAACCCAAACCAGGATCTTTTCCGAACCTAAACCAAGTAGTTTTGTTGCCTAAATCTAACCAAACTGCAACTTTTCACAACTTTAATAACGTGCCGTTTCAAAATGGCAATGTTTTGAAACACTAGCGTTTTATTTTGAAAGTGTAAACAGACGTTGCATATTTATTATTTCTAACTTTACAGAACTTTGCATATTTGTTGTTGCTAACTTTACCAGAAGTTGCATATTTTTTGTTGCTAACTTTAGGGGACGTTGCATATTTGTTGTTGCTTACTGTACCGGAAGTTGCATATTTGTTGTTGCTTACTTTACCAGAAGTTGCATATTTGTTGTTGCTAACTTTACCAGAAGTTGCATATTTTTTGTTTCTTACTTTAGGGGACGTTGCATATTTGTTGTTGCTTACTTTACCAGAAGTTGCATATTTGTTGTTGCTTACTTTAGGGGACGTTGCATATTTGTTGTTGCTTACTTTACCAGAAGTTGCATATTTGTTGTTGCTAACTTTACCAGAAGTTGCATATTTTTTGTTACTAACTTTAGGGGACGTTGCATATGTGTTGTTGCTTACTGTACCGGAAGTTGCATATTTGTTGTTGCTTACTTTAACAAACTTGTATATTTGTTGTTGCTTACTTTACCAGAAGTTGCATATTTGTTGTTGCTTACTTTAACAAACTTGTATATTTGTTGTTGCTTACTTTACCAGAAGTTGCATATTTGTTGTTGCTAACTTTACCAGAAGTTGCATATTTTTTGTTGCTTACTTTACGGGATGTTGCATATTTGTTATTGCTAACTTTACCAGAAGTTGCATATTTTTTGTTGCTTACTTTAGGGGACATTGCATATTTGTTGTTGCTTACTTTACCGGAAGTTGCATATTTGTTGTTGCTAACTTTACCAGAAGTTGCATATTTTTTGTTGCTAACTTTAGGGGACGTTGCATATTTGTTGTTGCTTACTGTACCGGAAGTTGCATATTTGTTGTTGCTTACTTTACCGGACATTGCATAGTTGCATATTTTTTGTTGCTTACTTTAGGGGACATTGCATATTTGTTGTTGCTTACTTTACCAGAAGTTGCATATTTGTTGTTGCTAACTTTACCAGAAGTTGCATATTTTTGTTGCTAACTTTAGGGGAAGTTGCATATTTGGTGTTGCTTACTTTACCAAACTTCTATTTGTTGTTGCTAACTTTACCAGAAGTTGCATATTTGTTGTTGCTTACTTTACCGGAAGTTGCATATTTGTTGTTGCTAACTTTACCGGACATTGCATATTTGTTGTTGCTTACTGTACCGGAAGTTGCATATTTGGTGTTGCTTACTTTACCAAACTTCTATATTTGTTGTTGCTAACTTTACCAGAAGTTGCATATTTGTTGTTGCTTACTGTACTGGAAGTTGCATATTTGGTGTTGCTTACTTTACCAAACTTCTATATTTGTTGTTGCTAACTTTACCAGAAGTTGCATATTTGTTGTTGCTTACTGTACCGGAAGTTGCATATTTGGTGTTGCTTACTTTACCAAACTTCTATATTTGTTGTTGCTAACTTTACCGGAAGTTGCATATTTGTTGTTGCTAACTTTACCGGACATTGCATATTTGTTGTTGCTTACTGTACCGGAAGTTGCATATTTGGTGTTGCTAACTTTACCAAACTTCTATATTTGTTGTTGCTAACTTTACCAGAAGTTGCATATTTGTTGTTGCTAACTTTACCAGAAGTTGCATATTTGTTGTTGTTTACTTTAGGGGACATTGCATATTTGTTGTTGCTTACTTTACCAGAAGTTGCATATTTTTTGTTGCTAACTTTAGGGGAAGTTGCATATTTGGTGTTGCTTACTTTACCAAACTTCTATATTTGTTGTTGCTAACTTTACCAGAAGTTGCATATTTGTTGTTGCTTACTTTACCGGAAGTTGCATATTTGTTGTTGCTAACTTTACCGGACATTGCATATTTGTTGTTGCTTACTGTACCGGAAGTTGCATATTTGGTGTTGCTTACTTTACCAAACTTCTATATTTGTTGTTGCTAACTTTACCGGAAGTTGCATATTTGTTGTTGCTTACTGTATTGGAAGTTGCATATTTGGTGTTGCTTACTTTACCAAACTTCTATATTTGTTGTTGCTAACTTTACCAGAAGTTGCATATTTGTTGTTGCTTACTTTACCGGAAGTTGCATATTTGTTGTTGCTAACTTTACCAGAAGTTGCATATTTGTTGTTGCTTACTTTACCGGAAGTTGCATATTTGTTGTTGCTAACTTTACCAGAAGTTGCATATTTGTTGTTGCTTACTTTACCGGAAGTTGCATATTTGTTGTTGCTAACTTTACCGGACATTGCATATTTGTTGTTGCTTACTGTACCGGAAGTTGCATATTTTTGTTGCTTACTTTAGGGGACATTGCATATTTGTTGTTGCTTACTTTACCAGAAGTTGCATATTTGTTGTTGCTAACTTTACCAGAAGTTGCATATTTTTGTTGCTAACTTTAGGGGAAGTTGCATATTTGGTGTTGCTTACTTTACCAAACTTCTATATTTGTTGTTGCTAACTTTACCAGAAGTTGCATATTTGTTGTTGCTTACTTTACCGGAAGTTGCATATTTGTTGTTGCTAACTTTACCGGACATTGCATATTTGTTGTTGCTTACTGTACCGGAAGTTGCATATTTGGTGTTGCTTACTTTACCAAACTTCTATATTTGTTGTTGCTAACTTTACCAGAAGTTGCATATTTGTTGTTGCTTACTGTACTGGAAGTTGCATATTTGGTGTTGCTTACTTTACCAAACTTCTATATTTGTTGTTGCTAACTTTACCAGAAGTTGCATATTTGTTGTTGCTTACTGTACCGGAAGTTGCATATTTGGTGTTGCTTACTTTACCAAACTTCTATATTTGTTGTTGCTAACTTTACCGGAAGTTGCATATTTGTTGTTGCTAACTTTACCGGACATTGCATATTTGTTGTTGCTTACTGTACCGGAAGTTGCATATTTGGTGTTGCTTACTTTACCAAACTTCTATATTTGTTGTTGCTAACTTTACCAGAAGTTGCATATTTGTTGTTGCTAACTTTACCAGAAGTTGCATATTTGTTGTTGTTTACTTTAGGGGACATTGCATATTTGTTGTTGCTTACTTTACCAGAAGTTGCATATTTTTTGTTGCTAACTTTAGGGGAAGTTGCATATTTGGTGTTGCTTACTTTACCAAACTTCTATATTTGTTGTTGCTAACTTTACCAGAAGTTGCATATTTGTTGTTGCTTACTTTACCGGAAGTTGCATATTTGTTGTTGCTAACTTTACCGGACATTGCATATTTGTTGTTGCTTACTGTACCGGAAGTTGCATATTTGGTGTTGCTTACTTTACCAAACTTCTATATTTGTTGTTGCTAACTTTACCGGAAGTTGCATATTTGTTGTTGCTTACTGTATTGGAAGTTGCATATTTGGTGTTGCTTACTTTACCAAACTTCTATATTTGTTGTTGCTAACTTTACCAGAAGTTGCATATTTGTTGTTGCTTACTTTACCGGAAGTTGCATATTTGTTGTTGCTAACTTTACCAGAAGTTGCATATTTGTTGTTGCTTACTTTACCGGAAGTTGCATATTTGTTGTTGCTAACTTTACCAGAAGTTGCATATTTGTTGTTGCTTACTTTACCGGAAGTTGCATATTTGTTGTTGCTAACTTTACCGGACATTGCATATTTGTTGTTGCTTACTGTACCGGAAGTTGCATATTTGGTGTTGCTTACTTTACCAAACTTCTATATTTGTTGTTGCTAACTTTACCGGAAGTTGCATATTTGTTGTTGCTAACTTTACCGGACATTGCATATTTGTTGTTGCTTACTGTACCGGAAGTTGCATATTTGGTGTTGCTTACTTTACCAAACTTCTATATTTGTTGTTGCTAACTTTACCAGAAGTTGCATATTTGTTGTTGCTAACTTTACCAGAAGTTGCATATTTGTTGTTGTTTACTTTAGGGGACATTGCATATTTGTTGTTGCTTACTTTACCAGAAGTTGCATATTTTTTGTTGCTAACTTTACCGGAAGTTGCATATTTGTTGTTGCTTACTGTACCGGAAGTTGCATATTTGTTGTTGCTTACTTTACCAGCAGTTGCATATTTGTTGTTGCTTACTTTACCGGAAGTTGCATATTTGTTGTTGCTAACTTTACCGGACATTGCATATTTGTTGTTGCTTACTGTACCGGAAGTTGCATATTTGGTGTTGCTTACTTTACCAAACTTCTATATTTGTTGTTGCTAACTTTACCGGAAGTTGCATATTTGTTGTTGCTTACTTTACCGGAAGTTGCATATTTGGTGTTGCTTACTTTACCAAACTTCTATATTTGTTGTTGCTAACTTTACCAGAAGTTGCATATTTGTTGTTGCTAACTTTACCAGAAGTTGCATATTTGTTGTTGCTAACTTTACCAGAAGTTACATATTTGTTGTTGTTTACTTTAGGGGACATTGCATATTTGTTGTTGCTTACTTTACCAGAAGTTGCATATTTGTTGTTGCTAACTTTACCAGAAGTTACATATTTGTTGTTGTTTACTTTAGGGGACATTGCATATTTGTTGTTGCTTACTTTACCGGAAGTTGCATATTTGTTGTTGCTTACTTTACCGGAAGTTGCATATTTGTTGTTGCTTACTGTACTGGAAGTTGCATATTTGGTGTTGCTTACTTTACCAAACTTCTATATTTGTTGTTGCTAACTTTACCAGAAGTTGCATATTTGTTGTTGCTTACTTTATGGGACATTGCATATTTGTTGTTGCTAACTTTACCAGAAGTTGCATATTTGTTGTTGCTAACTTTACCAGAAGTTGCATATTTGTTGTTGCTAACTTGTTGCATTTTTTTGTTTGCTAAGCATTGCAAAGTTGTTTAACCTAACAAAGTTGTTTTTGTTGCCTAAAACTAACCCAGGGTTAGGTGCTTAGGTTTAGGCAAGAAAGGAGGTGAAATTATGAAATTATCTGTTCGGAGCCAGTTGGTATAAAATCCCAAATTTGCAGTTAATCAAGAAAGCAATTGACAAGTGGTGAACGTGTAGGTTTTCTGGTCCCCAGGTCAGTTGGTAATCCAGATGAGGTAGTTACTTCACTCCAAACCGACATACTGTAAAATCAACCTGGCTGGTTCCATTATTAATGAATTTAATGAGAAACGGCCCAGTTTGTTAGAAGACAGTGGAACCCTCAGAGGAACGTCGTACCAAACACTCACAGGGTTCTCACAGCTCGGGTCGTCCTACCTCTGCTTGTTTGTTGCTTGTTTGGTTTCCATGGAGCTGATCGACAGACGGTCCAGCGGGGCGTTGTTGCCAGGGAAACTCCTCTTCCTCTTTGGCTCCATGACATCATTCTCCAGCGGCGCCAGGTCATCCAGTCGAAGCAGCTTTGCCGTTAGCTCCTCCCCGGTCTTCACCACTCGGGGACGAAGCCGAAGAGCCGCCAGAGACCTGGACACGGGCCAGTCTACACGCTGGGACACCTGGACAGGATAAAGATATGTACAAAATTTTCTAATCCATAATTGTTCCATCTTAACTTTTAAGCCAACATGAAGAAGAAGTTCTCCGAAAAATTTAAATGTGAATATCTCCAACCCCTTTCAGTAAAGGTGGGCTAGGGCTACGTACCTAAGCAGAGGATTAAGAAAGGATAGGTCTATGCACTGAAAGAGTTAAAGATCCTGTGCTCAGATAGGATGAAAGGCTGGGATATGTCTATGTACTGACACACAGGCTTGGTCTATGAACAGGAGCAGTCAGGATGTGTTTATACAGTCGAGATGTCTATGGTCTATGTTTTGATAGACAGGAGAATTGACCTCATGTCAAAAGTTTTCTTAAAAGTTAACGTATAAAATATGAAATCCTTCACAGTGTAAAAGCGTTAAACCAGATGAGTCAGAAGTGTTTTCATTGTTGACTCCTCAGGGGGGAAAGTAATACAGAAAAGTAACTTAGTAAACCCAGTACTAAGTAATGTGATATTACTTTTTAAGTAGTAATAAGTAAAAAGTATTTAATTATTTTAATTAATTATTTAGGTTTTGTTATTATAATTGTGTAGACAGGAAGTTAAAAGGCAGAATGTAACAGAGCAGTGCTTCACTGTTGCTGGGAAACATGAGCAGGATAGAGATGAAACACACATGGAGGAGTCAGACCTGAAGTCCACCGCTCCGATCTGAGAGCCTCCAGCTTCTCCTCCATATTTTATTTTCTATAAGGGAGTCTCCGTATAGAAAATATTGACCTCAGCAGAGGAGGGCCACCCTGCTCTGTGTCTCCACCTCGTCTGGTGTTTTCACACGTCAGGACTCCATGTTGCGAGTCGTCTCTTACATCACCGCCCTGACAGCGCGCAGGTTCTGACTTCCTGTCCGCCTGCGATCACATCTCATCCAGACTAAACACAAAACACCTTCAGGTTCGTCTCCCTGCAGCTGTGTTGGCCTTCGCTCTGATCTTACATCATCTGATATCAGCACAGGGGCCCCCGGGAGGAGAGGCCGTTTGTTTTGGCCCTCGGGATGATTTGATAAGACGCCACGTGATCAGCTGCTTCACCGTCTGATCCGGGACGTAGGATCCGTCCCGCAGACTACAGACGCTCACAACATGTCACATTTTAATCAGCTATTTGTGTAAAAGTACTAATACCACAGAGTGGAAACACAAAAGTAAACTTTTACGTTTTTACTTTTATCTTTTACTAAAAGTTGAAGTACTCATTATTCAGAATAATATTTATGAAACAACTGGATGATAAATATTGATGGATTCATGTGTTCATCCCTTTAATGTTGCAGCTGTTCATTTTAATGAACTTATAATAAAACATCATAATTTATTAGTGAATTATCTTTGGTATTAATATTCTAAATCAGCACGGTAGCTAAAGTTATCAGATAAATGTAGTGCAGTATCTCCCTCTGAGATGTGGTGCAGTAGAAGTAGAAAGTACAGTACAAGTACCTCAAATCTGTACTCAGGTACAGTACTTGAGTAGATGTACCTTTTTAACATTAAAAACTCGGAGCGTGTCACCTGGTAGAATCATGTTTTTTGCTGCCACACCTGCACCACCTTGATGGAGAGTTACCTGCCTGCACCGCCTTGATGGAGAGTTACCTGCCTGCACCGCCTTGATGGAGAGTTACCTGCCTGCACCGCCTTGATGGAGAGTTACCTGCCTGCACCGCCTTGATGGAGAGTTACCTGCCTGCACCGCCTTGATGGAGAGTTACCTGCCTGCACCGCCTTGATGGAGAGTTACCTGCCTGCACCACCTTGATGGAGAGTTACCTGCCTGCACCGCCTTGATGGAGAGTTACCTGCCTGCACCGCCTTGATGGAGAGTTACCTGCCTGCACCACCTTGATGGAGAGTTACCTGCCTGCAGTGTGTGTGTTTGTGTGCTGACCTGTTTGACTCGGAAGCCGTCGACGCTGCCGTGGAGCACAGTGATGGACAGCAGGCAGCAAAACATCAGACAGCCACAGAACTGCATCTGCAACAACAACAACAGGTCACCTTGGTGTCAGTGTCGTTACTACACGACAGTTTACCGTCTCCTCGTTCATAAAATCTGTCGCGGCACTGCTCGTTTTTTATGAATAAGCCAAATATAATATTTCATAAAATCTCAACTATGGATGTCAGACTTTCCCAGCTGCACCTGAACGCAACAGAAGCTTCATTGAAAGGTCAGAGGTCACAGTTGTCTCAGCCTGTATTGTGGTCCCACACTAGATGCAGCACTTTATATCTTAATAATTTGCACTTTACAACGTATATTTGTGTGTGATTTTACTGCAGCACACTCTGAGTTTTTAGTTTCACTACAGAAAGGTTTGAGTATAAAATCATTTTGCCAGTTTTCCAGTGTTTTAAAGAGTTCATACTCTGCTTACTTTCATCTTCATAGTTTCATTTGGAGGTTGTACCAGAACAGGTTTACGTGGTTTCATTTTCAAAAAACCCGAGTGTTAAACGCTCCGTTTCAGCTACAGAGTGAAGCATCTCACTTCTAAAAGGTCTTTGTTGGGAGCTGCACATGCTCAGTACCTAGGTAAGGACTACTAGCCAATCAGAAGCAGAGTAGGGCGGGTCCTGACAAGCAAGGTAGTGTGATCCAAAACGCTGTCAAAACGTAGCAAAACGTTTGTTTCAACGGAAACGGTGGTGCCTTGAACGCACCGTTGTGTTTGTAAGCCTGCTGATTTTTAACACTGCTGTGTTTACAAACTTTAGCAGCTGATTGGGTAAAACCTCTGACACACCCACCAAACAGGGGGACGTGGGCAACGTTTCAAGGAAACAAGTCGTCCAGTCCGAAAACATTTCAAACCGGTGCAAACCGCTTTGAAATGGCTTCACAATCTAGACTGGATGTCGGCGAGCATTATGCTGCGTGTTAGCTCGTGACGCAGAGAGGTTACGGAAGTAAAGGCTGGACTACAATCCAGCTGTGTTCAGTTCAGGAGCAGAGTTTTCTGTGGGAGGTAGGAACTCCCTTTAGGGCTTTTCACTTTCCAAACCTGTTACAAGCACAGAAAAGATTTACAGGAGAGGGGAGAAGCAGAATATGACCTCTTTAAAGTCTTTTTGCAAACACACACACTGCAGGACACTTTTAGCTCAGCTGATGGGTCGATGGTATTGTCCAGCAACATCGGCTAATTTTAGCATTTTCCATCTCTGCAAATAAATGTCTTTTGACCGTCACATGCACGTTCACTGACGTGCACGTGCACGTGCCTGCATTCTCCCCTGACACACACACACACACACACACACAAACAAACACTTGTTGTCTACGTCACACACATTCTTAATGATGCACAAACGTCTGTGCACGCTCACACACGGCTATTCACACCAGTGCTGCTGACATACTGCCGCTGTCATTCATGCACGAGTGAGGATATAACACACACACACACACACACACACACGCAGCAAATTCTTCCATTCACAAAAATACCCCGTGTTTCCTCCCTGCAGCCCAGCAGCACGCTGAACATCACCTTCATGTGCACCTGAACGCAGCGGCGACACTGTGTTACGACCCGCTTGTTTGGAGATTTCTTTTTTGCAAAAACTCTAACTGATATTAAGGGACAATAAAACAAAATAGAATTCCAGGAAATACAATGGCTGACGTTTTAGGGCGCTGTTTCAAAGCTGATGTCTTTTTCTGATGGGATCTCTGATTATAAAAGAATGCATTTTTATAATCAGAGATCACGTCAACACCCTAAAACAACACAAGAGCTAAAACCATGGAAACAAACATTAGCAATCAACCAAAAGCAGAGAGAGAGAGCAGACAGTTTCTGCAGCAGTGGGTTAATCTCACTGTTATTGATCAGTTTGACAGGAAAAACTAAATCAAACACCAGAGAGGAGAAGAGACAGAAAGTTAGAACAGCAACGCACCAGTGCAAAGGGAAAACTCTTCTGGAGCAAAGTACATTTTGCAACGTAACACCTGCAGGAGTCTGAACCTGTGCACACCTGCACCGCACACACACACACACACTCACACACAGAGCGCCGTGCATGTATAAACAGCACACACACCTTCAGTCTGGAGTCGAGTGTGTCCGTCCTGCTGCGTCGTCTCTTCTCTGTGTTTCTGTGTCTTCACATCAGGTTTTATAGCAGCTGCCCAGGAATCTCCTGTCCAATCAGCAGCCTCCGCTACTGTCACATCACTTCCTGTGCTTACCCCCCCCCCTCCCCCCTACTTTCCACTGTTTTTGTCTGACATTTTATCTTTAGCACCATTACCTGTGAATGAAGCCTCCTGGGAGCAGCACTCCTCCTCCTCCTCCTCTTATGCAAGTCAGTCTTTCAAATAAACACATTTATATCTGTAACATCTCCCACTCAGAGCCCTGGACTGTCCAGCTGTGTGTTCGTTGTAACATCAGCCTGAAGCGCCGTCCCTTCTGATGTGTCTGGTGTTGAGCTGGTAGTTTCCTCAGTTGGGAAAATAACAGAGCCAATCAGAACGTTAGCAGGCGTCAGAACGTTAGCAGGCTCTTGTAGGTCGGAGATTTCTTTAAACCATCAAATTAAAAAAAACTTAGAGCAACATAAAGCAGCGAACATGAATACATTCAGTCTGATTATCAGGACATTAAAACGTGCAAACTGTCATTGTAAACCATTAAAAAGTGAAGGTTACATTTTCGTGAAGGTCAAGTCTTCGCCGTAACAGACGGCGTTAGCATTTATACTGTGCGATGGTGTCTGCGTCGGTCTGCAGTTACACCTCCAAAACTCTAGTGGCAGAGTTTCTTCTTCTTTGTCGGTGTCGGCTGCAGTGGCTCTTGTTTGAGTCGGAGCTGATCGATGTTAAATTACTAAAACGCAGAAACAACAGAAAGCATCGGGGGCGTTGGGATGTACGACGCTTGGAACGACTGAGGGAGAAGAAGAAGGAGAAGGACGAGCCGGAAATGTGTAGGATGAAATGAGATGCTACCAAGCCGACCGATCACAGTTCTTGCGGTCTGCGTCGCCGCAACCTGTGGTTCCATTTTGAGGAGGTGTGTGTCGGGCTCGGCCGTGGCCTTTGACATATATTCGACGCAGAAGTATAAACTTGGCTTTAACGTGACATGTCGTCTGAGGAGGCTGGATGTTCTTGATCTCTGCTGATGAACGGGCTGAGAGAGAACTACTGACTTCTGGGTTTAGCGCCGTGCGGCAATGTTCCCCATTTTGTGGATGTATGGTTTGGTATTAAACAAAGTCAGAGCTTTTGTAAATGCTACTCTAAAGTTAATCTAAGTCAAAAACCACACAGGGAAGCTTGAAGCGATTGTTTCCTCACGGAGCGAGTGAGACCTTGAACACGAGCTCAGCGCATCACCCGCAGCTCAGAACAGAACTTTGAGCTTGTAACTTGTAAATAGGGGTGTAGCGGTACATAGCATCACAGCCAGTGCAGAGAAGACCCTCCCTTATTGTTAAGGTCTTCTGTCTGAACACTTGGTTTCTTAGTGAAATACAACCACGGACAAGTCGGTGAGACGACAGCAGCGGGCCGACGTTTCCCAGCAGTCATCGGGTTTGTTTCTGGCAACACGTCAAACTTGTTAACTCACTAATGGTGTCACACGAAGGAGAACGTCACTGCAACAAAACGAGCAGAGTGCAAACGCCTTTCAGCTTTTAAACAGACTTTAGACTCCTGAGCAGGCCTCCAGGCTGGACTGCTCATAGACGGGATAAAATAACCAGAATGCTGCACTGTAATCCATATTATTATATATTTTATTATATTTTATCAGCTATATGTGGTGTTGTTTTGAGAATATGTTATTTAGCAGAGAACTTGTTAGTAGTTTGCAACAGTTTTCATTTCTTTTTTTTCTTTATATAATTTATTTATTATGCTGTAATTTGGAAGTTTACAAAAGTTCATAATAAACCAGCAGCAATTTAATGTTTGCATTTTTTCCCCTCACTGTATCTAAAATAAACCAAACCGTGACTTCAAAACCGAGGTACGTACCGAACCGAGATTTTTGTGTACCGTTACACCCCTAGTAACCAATGGCACCCAATGAAATCACAACTGTCCACGCCAGAACCTCAAGGTGATCTCTGGTAGTTCCAATACCAAGTAATGACATCAATACTGATACTTTTCCAGTATTTTATTTCTAGTTTAATGTGACCCCCCCCTCCCGCTTCTGTATTTACGAGGGAAATAAAGAGCAGGCTGCAGGCCTACCAATTCCAAATAATAGCTGCATAATGACAAGACGTCAAACGTATTCATATTCTCAGAAATACTTCTGATAAAACACACAGTCCAAATGATTGTGTTTAGATGTCGATCCTGGAGCAGGAAACGCTGGTATCAGAAATATCGATACTTTAGGATCAGTAATCTCTGGAAGGACAGAAAGCCTCTGGCTGCATTCGGAACCACCCACCTCATACTACGACCCCGGTATGCAGGATGTGCTACGTACTGCACTATTTATTTTACTGAGTTGATTTCTGTAACATATTTAAACTCACAGTGAGGCTGTTTTTTGTGTGTTTGTGTGTGTACATGAGCTGTGCGACCGGCTCGGACCGCTCCTCACTTCAGTTTGAAGGTTTTTAATAGTCCCCGTAGTCCCAGTTCGACCTGGTCCATGGATCTGGATCCGTCTGTTAAACTCGGAGTTGATCCCTCTCTTGGTGATGGAGGTTCGGTTTGTCGCTCGGGTTTGTGTTGCTGTTGCTGCTAGGGGCAACAAGGCCCTCTCCCGTGGTCGGCGTCCCCCCGGGGCCGGACGACCTCCGCTCCGTCCCTCCATTCATTCAGGACGGAGGATTGGGTCATTGAGAAAACACACCTGGGTTAATAACAGTAATGACACCGCAGCTAATAATGACAGGAAACCCCCCCACACGCCCCGTCCACTTGCCCTTTAATTAGCGACGACTTTCTCTGCTAGCGGTGATGTCATGTTACCCCTGTTGCCAAGGGAAACAGAGTGGATTTAAATACAGGTAAGTAGAACCAAATAGATTTTCAGAGGCCTGTAAACCTGTAGTACAAATATGTAGACATGTATTACAGTTTCAAGTCTTCTAATAATCTGTGTGCATCTGTAGAATCATGTCTGTCTGTCCACAATCCCTCTGAAAAGAAGACATGAACGTGAAGCCGGCCTGTTCACTGTGGCTCTACTCTCCGCGGAGACTTCGGTCTACCTTGCATAAACGCTATGCACGCTTGGCATTTAGTTTGAAACTGGTATTAGAGACAACTGTTGTTGACAGACGTGGATCCTGATCAGACACGTTTGTATCTGCCGTCCAGCCGGGTCTTCGAGACGTCCCTCTCCCCAGCAACGTCTTCCAGCTCCTCCTGGGGGATCCCGAGGTGGTCCTAAGTCAGATGAGATATATAATCTATCCGGTGTGATCTCGGTCTAGCCCCGGGTCTGCTACCAGTAGGGCGTGCCTGGAAAAGGTGCACGCTCAGGAGGATCAGATGCCACCTCAGCTGGCTCCTTTTGACGCGACGAAGCAGCAGCTGCACTCTGAGCTCCCTCTGGATGTTCGAGCTCCGCACCGTCTCTCAAAGGCCCAGAAACACCTACAGCTCATGACCGCAGGTGAGGGCCGGTGTTCTGACGACTTATGCTTCCTTCTTGAAAAATGCTAGCATGGCGCGAGTCGACAGCAGGGTGCATCGGCTCGCGCTGCCCTGTCGAAAAATGCGACCTTATGTGTTCCTGTTTCCAAATGTGCAAAGGTGTTACTGTCACACTATTATGACATCTTGTTTTTTGAGCATATCTTGATAATCTTTATATAAGATTGCGTATTTATCTCCTATCAAACAATGCTCCCACCACAGAATGATGTAATGTTTATATTTTATATGAATTGTGTATTTTTAGACATTGCTCACGATCAGCCACATTGTCTGCACAGATTTACGGGCGTGGACACGCTTGTGGGTCATGCGCAGAACTGCTAAGGTAGCATATGTTGACAGAACACCGGAACCTAGATCGGCTCCTTATGTGAAAGCTTTGACTCCCGGCTCAGCTCCTCCTGAACCACAGTGGTCCAGCACAACACCGCATTACTGCTGACGCCGCACTAATCCAGCCGTCCGTCTAATGCTTTATTTTACCCCCGCTCACGAACAGCCGCCCGAGATACTTCAACTCCTCACTTGGGGCAGAAACTCATTCCCAACCCGGCAGGGAACCACGGCCTCAGACTTGGAGGTGCTGACTCCAACAATATGGACTTTATTGAGTTTTGAGTGTCCATTACTTAACAAAGCATAAGAACATTAAAAATACGCTGGTGCATTAAAACCAAAAACCTGACGGTGAGGTGCAACAACAAACAAAGGTCACCTGCTAAACTGTCCACGTGACGGAGCGTATCTGATCAGTCACTGGATTGAATGATTGATTTTGAAATTATAATCCTTTTCACTGCTTAGGCTCTCAAACTCTTGTGTCCACTTGAACTCTGTCGTGTGTCTCTGTGGTTTGAGTTGGCTGCCGAGGCTGGACAGGAATCCGCAGAGGTTTCCCTCCTGGTGGAGTTCAAACTCACATGACCCCGATGTTAAGGTGAGAAATAAATAGAGCTGCAGGTGACTCATGACTCTGGCTTTGAACTTGGACCAGCGTCCTCCATAACATCACTGCAGCAACAGGGACAACACCATCACCCGTAGAAACAGCCATGGAGAGGACTTGTGGAGCCAAGATGGCTGACAAAATGCTCTGGCAAAGCGCCATCACAACCAGGGTTCAAGTCCTCGTGTTTCCTCTCATGGAGGTGGTCATTTAACATCCATACTGACCAGTTTTTATTACATTTGCCGTTGATTTATGCTGCCCAGAGGATGAAACCTCAAGATTCTGGTGACCAGGATTCCATGTCGGCCAGTCACAAAGGGCCAAAGCTGGTTCACACTTGGCAATCAGCTGCTTTTCCATAAAATAGAACCGGTGCGGCTCTGCTCCCCAGAGAATAAACCCCTTGACCCTGTTCCCCATCACAGTCCCTCAAACTAAATCTCTCTGACGTTTAATAATGATGATTCCGAATGATGATGTGAGGAATTAATGACGCAGGAAGGGGGGGGGCTATAAATAGCCAGAATTGTGTGTAATGGTTGTAATGACAGCTGCTTTGGCGCTGCTGGAGAAGCTTGTCGGTGTGGTGCTACGGGTAAAATTACAAAGCTGCCAGGCTTGAATGAATTCACTTTTGGATTCATTCAGTTTGGTTTCGCAGGCCTGGATGGAGCCTTCTACGCAGCAACGGACTTGAACTAATGGCCATAACAGAACCCAATAAAACATCCTGGAGACAAGAAAAATGCTCATTTACATTTGGGACAAATACTTCAGTTCCAGAGGCTCCACTCACTTCACTAAATCTGTGCTCAGTCCCCATAAAGAAAGTGTTTCTCATCGGTTTCCCTGCAGGATCTGACCCATAAAACCCTCCAATCCCAGTCCTGTCAGTCCACCGTCCTGCTGACGCTGCAGTAATGATGGAAAGCTCCGGTCGGGGATCACACCTGATGATTCACAGGATGACTCACATCTTGTGAGGGAAGCTTCTCTCAGCCAAATCAAGCCTGCAGGATTTCCCCCTGGGTATTCCCCACCGTCCTCCGTCTCTCTCCGATCTCTCGGTTTACTCAGTCTGCTTTACACAGAAAACTGAGATCTAACTTCCTGTGCTTCACATCTGATTGGCCAACACGATGCCTTGATGGACTGTTTTGATTTAGTCTCTCGTAGCCACGGCACACGACCTGCTCAGCAGCAAACCTATTATAACGGTGTTGGGTTTCTGCAGAGTTGACACACATCAACACATAAATATGTCAGTGGCGCATATTACACATCAGTACACACTGTCGGCCCCCCCTCTCGTTAACAGTCAATCTCCTCTTGGTGACTCCGCGACGCTAAACTCTTAAGTCTGGGTTCAGACAGACAGCAGCCCTCACAGTTGTCTGAATCAACACGCTCTCAGTCCCGACTCGTCACATATTGACGCTTGGTCAAGGCGCTTTGGTCCTAGCTATGTTACTCTTGACACCGCCCCGAAGCCAATTACCTTCACCCCAACCATCACCGAGTGTGTGCTTAAACCTACGTTATTGATTATATGCATGTCGACCGGTTAACCCTGTCTGCTAGCACTCCGTGTTGTTGTGCATTACCACCACCACTCCACTAGATGGCGCTGTCGTTGCTCTAAAAATGACCCCTTTAGCACCATTTTTACAGGTTTAAGGCTCCGCGGTCAAGTTAGCAACGTCTAGCAACAACAAATTTGCAACATCCGGTAAAGTTAGAAACAATAAATGCACCGTCCGGTTAGACTTTCAAATAAAATGCTAGCATTTAGAAACGTCGCCATTTTGAAACGGCACGTTATGAAAGTTGTAAAACGTTGCAGTTTGGTTAGTTTTAGAAAAAGATCATTGGGTTGAAATAAATACGTAGATAAGTTAACACGTAAGTTAACCAACGTCACTTGCGTAACTTACACAATTTACATACCTTCAACAAAAATATTTTAATGTCGACTTTTTGTTTCACACAGGACATAAACCCCGGTCTCCTGGTTCGAAGTCGGGGTTCTGGCCCTCCATCCACCTCCTTACTCAGTCTTTCCTGTTAAATATCATAAACCTGCTTTCGCCGTCACAAACTGACGCTACAGGGATCCCCAGTGCGTTACAAACTGACGGCAATGGGTCTTGACCACGCATCCATATGTGACGAGTCGGGCGGGGAGGACGGGTTGTCTGAATAGAGCCGGTCCTTCGGTGTAGAAGGGGTGTCACTGCAGGGGGCCATTGTGATTGGTTCGGTTCCTTCTCCTGCTTTCAAAACAAACTCAGTCCTCTTTAACTTGAAGAAAACTTGCAGTACTGGTGGGAATTACGGCTCTTCATTTAGTCTGCTGGTTGCTGCCTGAGCTATATTCTCATTCGTTGCAAAAACTAAATTATACAAGATTCTTTAGCTGCAACGTGTTGAAATATTCTGTCGTATTGACGGTTAAACAAGTGGGATATGATATAACTATCCTGCTGCTCAGATGGACTGAAACGTGTGCCAACTAATTTTCTTGAGCTAAATTCCAACAAAACAGAAGTCCTTGTTATTGGACCCCAACATATCAAACACCACCGTCTACAACATATGAAGCTGAGTGCAAGAAATCTTGGTGTCCTATTTGATGGAAATTTATGTTTTGAGCAACACGTCACTGAGCGTCTCCAGTCTTGTTTTTATTACTTCAGAAATATTGCTGAACAAAACTGTTGTACATGCTTTTGTTGGCTCACTTCTTGATTACTGCTCCTGTCTTAATAAAACCCCTGAAACGACCGAGCAGAACTCTGTCTCTGCTCGGCTTTTAACCAGAACCAGGAGGTTCAACCACATCTCACCTGGTTTAGCCTCTTTACACCGGATCTCTGTTTGTTTTAGGTTTTAAGATCTTATTGATTTAAGGCTCTCCATGGTCTGGCTCCAGATTAAATATTAGATTTTTTAACTCCTTATGAACCTTTCCAATACTTCTTTTGTTTATTTCTGAGTCCAGGCTACGAACTAAAGGGGACAGGGTTTTGCCATCAGAGCCCCGAGGCTCTGGAACAACCTGCCTGAAGAAATTAGGATCTCAGAGTTGCAGCATTTATTCAAGTGTCTTTTAAAAATGCCCTTTTATCAAAAGGCACATCCTGAGAAGCTGCCTGTTTATTTTATCCTGCGTAGTTCAATTCAATTCAATTTTATTTATATAGCGCCAAATCACAACAACAGTTATCTCACAGCGCTTTTCATAAAAGAGCAGGTCTAGACCGTACTCTGTGATGATATTTACAGAAGCCCAACAGTTCCCACCAAGAGCAGCACTAGGAGACAGAGGCAAGGAAAAACTTCCTTTTAAGAGGCAGAAACCTCGAGCAGAACCATGGCTCAGGGTGGGCGGCCATCTGCCTCGACCGGTTGGGGTGAGAGAGAGAGAGAGAGAGAAAGAGAGAGAGAAGAGAGTGAAAGAGAGAGAGAGAGAAAGAGAGAGAGAGAGAGAGAGAGAGGGATGTAAGGAGAGAGAGAGGGGAGGGAGGCAGCCTACACAATATACACACAGAGGTACAGACAGCGAAGGTAATGTTGCTATAAACTAAATGAAAAATGGTACAGATATTTATAATAGTGTTAATGGTAACCATCGTAATGTTAATGATTATAATAACAATAAGACCAGCGACAACAGTCGCTGCAGTAGAGGGTGTCGAGCAGGAACACAGGGGCAGCAGGCGACCCGCAGCCACAGATCCAGACTCCACAGCTCCAGAGCCAGAAAACCTGCAGGAAGTGATAGGAGAGAGGAGAGGGACGAGAAAGCACAAGACTACCAGAAAGGGGAGAAGTTGTGTTAGTAACATGCAATAATGGGATAAGGTTGCATACAGAGGGAGAGAAAGTAGAGGAGAGAGGAGCTCAGTGCATCATGGGAAATCCCCCGGCAGTCTAGGCCTATAGCAGCATAACTAAGGGATGGTTCAGGACGTAGATGATTTGTTATATATATATATATTTTGGCCTCTTGTATTTTATCATCCATTCTGTCTTTCACCCTTTGTATGTTCTGTGATGAGTGCTCTATAAATAAAGTTTATTATCATTATAATAAAGCCTTCAGCTCGACTCTCAGTACTTCTCTTTCTTCTGCCTTCACAGCTTCATGAACTGATGTGGTCAACAGATGGAAACAAACATAATGAAGTCTCTGCAGAGAAGAGCGCTTGTTTTGTGCGTCCGTGATAATGAAAGCTGGACAGGCCGATGGAAAAGGACAAATTTATTTAACACATCCAGCCGGTGGGGGCTGTGGTGGGGCGGTGGGAAGCAGGGATTTCCAGTTTCCAGTGTCTCTAATCTGCCGAAGCTCTCACACTCACGCAGTTTAAATGTTTCAGGCACGGCTTCCTGGTTGTGACCGGGAGTCGACCCGTCCCCCACGCCAACACAACCCAAACCTGTGAAACCCATCAGCTGCTGCCTGAAATCCTCCACTGACATCAGCAAAGCTGAAACTAAAGGGACATTTCACCCAAAGTAGAAGATACAGAACTTCTTTTTGAGGTAATGCTTGAGAAGGTGGTGGATGACCATCTATCTATCTATCAAGTCAAGTTCATTTTATTTATACAGCCCAGTATCACAATACTACTGGGTCAGACACCCCTCGCCAACACACCGTCCTTCCATTTAAGAGCTCAGATTAGGGGTGTGATGCAACACTTAGCCCATGAGACATTTCTGCACCAGGGAAGCACAAAATTCAGATTATCCAGATTAAATTCAGAATATAAAAATATAATAGAGTACAATGCAGTAATCAGTAGCTTATAGTTGTTTTTAGCTTATGTTCCTTTTTTGGACAACGCAGAGTTTTCTTCTATTTTTAAAATGCACTGCAGGCTTATTGTGCAAATAAACCTTTCTTCAATAAATTTTTCAGAACATTTTTAACTAATGTTTTCAGATAGTGGTGGCCTACATGTCCCCATTGTCCCCAGTGTGAATGAGCCTCCCTCCCTACAGGCTGAGCTACTCCATGCTTACCGCTTCACCTCCACTCTCATCCTGCTTTCTCGCCCTGTCACGGTGACTCTGGCCCTCTGCTTCGCTAACTCAGGCCTCCTCCTCTGCCTGGCAGGGGCCACGCCGTCAGGCGCCTGTGCCTGCTTTACGTCGGGTACTGTGGCTGATGTTGAAGCTACTCCAATGTCAGTAAAGAAAATTACCCAATGGGCCGTTGTCCATGCCGATCGTTGGCCCATTTTTTACAGTTATCTAAATACATCATTTATGTTACACCGGCCCCAAAAAAGGCTTTTGCCCGGTATGCCAGATTACCAGTCCAGCCCTGATTAGTCCCTTGGGCCAGCTTGTGTTTTCTCCCACATGTTTCTGGTGGTGGAGATCGTTGACAGTGAAGAGAACATGATGCTGTGATAGATGAAGCTAATTACTGACGCGAGCTGAATAGAGTAATATGAAGCTGCAGTACCGGAGGCTGCAGTTTCAGGACCGCAATCCTAGGACCGGAACTGCATTTCTAGGACCCTTGTTTACTTTGATACTGTCAGCTAGCTGGCTGGCTAGCTAGCTATGTTACTCTTGACACCGCCCCGAAGCCAGTTACCCTCACCACAACCATCACCCAGTGTGTGCTTAAACCAGTTAACCCTGTCTGCTAGCACTCCGTGTTGTTGTGCATTACCACCACCACTCCACTAGATGGCGCTTTTGCAAAAGAACTACAGTCCTGAAACTGCAGCCTCCGGTGCTGCAGCTACATTATATTGCGTGAGACCCCCACGAAGCTCAGATTATAACTCAAACCCTGTTTGTCGCAGAGTGATACGAATCTGTGCGAAGGAACTCGACGTCATACTCGTTGTATATGCTCATTATATCACTACTATGAACCAATCAGATTGCTTTATTTGAGCTACCCCGTTTTATAATTGTACTTATATGAGCATGAATCTTTTAGGTTTTAATGATCCACTTAAATCTCAGTGATACTGAGACAGTCGTACTGCGGCTGTGAGGAACACTGCAGTGTCTGGGGACTCGCAGGACTCGTGTTGTTAAAGTGAGCTGATGCTACAGCATTTGTTCACTTTTTGACTTTTAACTCTACTGTGACACTTTTTCTACATTGTATCAGTTGGGGAAAAGATGCATTCAATAATGTGTCGAGCTCTTGTTGTGGTCCAGATAGAGCAGGAGACAGAGGAAAACAGGAGTGTTTGTTTCAGCTTTAGCAGCTGCTTCATAGCACACACATTATCCTCATTTCCACCTATTTACTGTGTGTGTGTCAATGAGCCGTGTGATTGGCTCATTACTGAGTAAACAAACAAAGAGTAGCAGCCAGCATATCAGCACAGAGAAAACACACCTCTCTTCCGCTTACCCAGCATCCCCTGGGAGTCTGTGTTCATGCAGTACGAGCTGCAGTAAAAAATCAATGATCAGAATCTTCAGCTGAAGTTTAGTTTCCTCTGCTCGTCCCTTCAAACTGTCCAGGACATTGATCCCCCAACCCTGAAGCATAAATCAATTAAAAGTACAAGTGTGACGGTGATGGAAGGGTGCTTGCTGTGTAATGTGTAGAAAACTAGATGTAGATTTCGATTTATAATTCACAAATTATTACATTGTATTAAATTTAGCTATAATCTGGTTCAAAATTTTATAACATTTAAAGTACAAAGAAAGAAAGAAAAACACATTCAGCATAAAATGCCCCTGGCCAGTTCCCATTGTCACACACCGGCAGTTCCACCTGTCACCACAGTGTGGCAGTACAGGACAGAAGAAATGAAATGAAGAAGAAGGCTATCATGTCAATTACTCCACATGTCCTCGCATGTCTAACATGATTTTAAAGTTCAAACAGAAATTAAAACCCATTTATATTCTACAATATAACTTAGTAATACTGAACTTGAATGAAAGCAAAAAGCTTATATTATTAGCTTACATTATTATACCTGGGGGGGGGGGGGGGGGGGGAACCTTTGGATAACAAAAAACTCCCCTGAACCCAGTCACAGGAAATCTTCTCAGTAACTCCATATTGCCTTGTCTTTTTCATTTTGGTTCTGCAAGTTAAAATGTTTTAAACTTACTCAGATGTGTCTTTACCTCTAAAATCTGTTCAGTCGTCTCAAGGATGAAATCTGAACCAAACGACCTGACACTGGAGACTGTCCTCACCAGAAAAACGACAATATAGGACCTTTGTGCGGAACGTTAAAACGACCGATCTACGCTTATTGTGGCAGCAACCTCTAGTGGTCGTACGACGGGTGATGTTTTACCCATAGGCAGAAAGCCCGTGTCAGGAGGCAGGGTGGGTCAAATCGTGGACTTTCACGTGGTAAAACAGCGTTCAAGTCCCTTGTAAGTTGATAAAGTTTTTGCTTATATAGTGTTACTGACATCCATAATTTACCCATTTTAACCCAACGACAACATATTCCTAAACCTGACCATGTGGTTTTGGTGCCAAAAACTGACCAAGTGGTTTTGGTGCCTAAACCTGACCAAGTGGTTTTGGTGCCAAAAACTGACCAAGTGGTTTTGGTGCCTAAACCTGACCAAGTGGTTTTGGTGCCTAAATCTGACCATGTGGTTTTGGTGCCTAAACCTGACCATGTGGTTTTGGTGCCTAAACCTGACCATGTGGTTTTGGTGTCTAAACCTGACCAAGTGGTTTTGGTGCCTAAACCTGACCATGTGGTTTTGGTGCCAAAAACTGACCAAGTGGTTTTGGTGCCTAAACCTGACCATGTGGTTTTGGTGCCTAAATCTGACCAAGTGGTTTTGGTGCCAAAAACTGACCAAGTGGTTTTGCTGCCAAAATCTGACCAAGTGGTTTTGCTGCCTAAACCTGACCAAGTGGTTTTGCTGCCTAAACCTGACCATGTGGTTTTGGTGCCTAAACCGGACCAAGTGGTTTTGGTGCCTAAATCTGACCAAGTGGTTTTGGTGCCTAAATCTGACCATGTGGTTTTGGTGCCTAAACCTGACCAAGTGGTTTTGGTGCTTAAACCTAACCATGTGGTTTTGGCGCCTAAACCTGACCAAGTGGTTTTGGTGCCTAAAACTGATCAAGTGGTTTTGGTGCTTAAACCTAACCATGTGGTTTTGGCGCCTAAACCCGACCATGTGGTTTTGGCGCCTAAACCCGACCATGTGGTTTTGGCGCCTAAACCCGACCATGTGGTTTTGGCGCCTAAACCTGACCATGTGGTTTTGCTGCCTAAACCTGACCATGTGGTTTTGGTGCCAAAATCTGACCAAGTGGTTTTGCTGCCTAAACCTGACCAAGTGGTTTTGCTGCCTAAACCTGACCATGTGGTTTTGGTGCCTAAACCGGACCAACTGGTTTTGGTGCCTAAATCTGACCATGTGGTTTTGCTGCCTAAACCTGACCATGTGGTTTTGGTGCCTAAATCTGACCATGTGGTTTTGGTGCCTAAACCTGACCAAGTGGTTTTGGTGCCTAAAACTGATCAAGTGGTTTTGGTGCTTAAACCTAACCATGTGGTTTTGGCGCCTAAACCCGACCATGTGGTTTTGGCGCCTAAACCCGACCATGTGGTTTTGGTGCCTAAACCGGACCAAGTGGTTTTGGTGCCTAAACACAACCAAGTGAATCACACAGCCGACTTTGCATATGTACACAGTCTCTTAATAGAAACAGACAAGGTAATACTCAACGGCAACAAACGGCAGCTGTAACAGGAGCTACTGCCACCGCTGTATCCTCCTTAGTAAATGCAAGAGCCGAAAGAGGAGAGACTTGTGGGTGTTGGGGAGGAGAAGACAGTGAGTCTACACAAGCAGAGCAATTGTTTCAAACAATCAACTATTCACTAGCATAACGCCAAAACACCATAACCAAAACCCAGACCAGGATTCTTACCAAATAGGTCGTAAATGCACCAAAGCCTTTTTTTGTTGCCCAGCTGGTTTGTTTTGTTTTTGTTGACCTGACCTTAAATCTTCGATGATTGAACTATTTTTGTAGATTTTGCTGGATTGATTTAAATTTACGTTGTTACTTTGGACGAACTGGTTTTTGAACTGATTATGCACCACACTGTGTGTTTTTGTGTTTTTGATGAATACTGCGTATAGGACTGGTGGGGACAATTCGAGTTGTGTTATTTTGTGGTTTGTTTTTATTGTGTATGTGACTTACGTAACATAGTCAACGCTCATATGTGTGGTTTTAGGAGGTGTGGAGAAACGACCTACTGTATGTTGTTGTTTAGGTTGGAGGACTTGTTGTGACATTAAGCTTCATGTTAAAGAATGTGCTGTGTGTCTCAGAGGTCTTCAAACGGACAAACTGACACAACTGACAGCAGTTGACACATTTCACTTCTTTCACTGGGACATTTAACAACTATGTGCTTCCACAGCTGCAGCACTAACCTGTCTGATCAGAGGACACTTTAAAATCTCAGCGCTAATCTGACATCAGCATCTGTAGTTCAAAGAAAAGCCACTTTAAGTATTTCTGCCTGTCTGGTAATCTGACATGCAGGGTCTGTTATGTGGAGATCTGACAGTTTAAAAAGGTACAAGCTGAAATGTTACAGAGGTTAAAAGCACATAATGCTGAAATCAGGGTGTGGGCAGGCGGTTGGTATCTCCTGGCAGGAGATGAAGGTGGCAGCTTGTTGTGAGGCGACGGCTGACAGCAGCCTCGACCAGATTCAATAGTCCCAGCGAATGTTTGACTGACAGCGGCGTGCTGCATGCCAAGTCCCGCCCCCTGAACTTTACTAACGGCGTGCAGGTTTTTAATGTAAAACTAAAATTGCGATCCAAGCCGACGCCAGCCCACCCTGCAGGGACTGGAAAGACGAGACCGCTGGAAACATTTAGACGGCAAAGAGACAATAATGAGTAAATTCAGCCAAGATGAAACATGAGATGAACCTGCTACCTGCACAGGTACAACCACCGAACAGAAGTGGATCCAAGCTCACGGTGAGTTCGTGAGTTCTATTTGACAGCGGCGCTGTCTTTGGGTCTCTTTTGGATCTCTTGGATTTCTGGA
Source organism: Micropterus salmoides (assembly GCF_014851395.1). Lineage (NCBI taxonomy): Eukaryota > Metazoa > Chordata > Actinopteri > Centrarchiformes > Centrarchidae > Micropterus > Micropterus salmoides. The sequence continues at coordinate 38,885,061 of NW_024042261.1, forward strand.
AGTCTTTTTTTATCCCGATCTGGTTCGATCTGTCCAAACATTTAGACCCATGAAGACCTTTACCTCACAGTCAACATCACATCCGCCTGCAGTGTTGTCAGACTCATTGTATCGTTGAGTATTGATGCGCTGTGACTACATTACTTTGTGAAATAAATAAATAAAAATAAAATAAAATGACACTCAAGGTCACCTTACATCAGAGGACACTAATAGGCGGACGGCGGTCCGGATCCAGACGTACAGCCGGCCTATTATTGAGACTTACTACCTCGTGACGGAACATTTATATTTTAACCCGCGCAGCTTTTCTAGCATTTACTGTCCTGGTTTAGCGGCCCGGGAAACTCACAGACCAATCGCATGTGATGCTGCTCAGTCAATCAAATCTGTGCATTGCGATAAGCATCGCCACAGCCGTTACCGGCCCTGATCACTGCGAGTCGAGTCCGCCAGAGAGACACACAGAGGAAGAGAGGAAACGAAAAAGCAAAGAGATTTTACATGGCCTTTAACCAAGAATGTACAGATTCTTACAGGTTCATTCTTCCGACGGGCAGTTCAGAACAGGAATATCTCATATATCTCCGATTCTAGCCAGAGCTCAAGTTTCTCACTGAACAAGAGGAAGTAGGGAAGCGGTAGCTCGAGAGGAGGGAATGAGAGAGAAGAGGAGGCATTACAGCTGTTCATTTGTTAAGATGTGTTGAGTGTTTATTATAAAATTGGCAGAGACTGAACTTCAATCACTCAAAGCTACAGTTTTTATTTTATTTTTTCTGAAATTGAGCAACAAATAAAATTATTTTATTTTAAGATGCACATTTACAAAACGTTTTTTAAATGCTGCCTTTAAAATTACTTAAATTTAGAATTTATTATTAGAGTAGTTATTATTTATTATCCCTTCAGTTTTATGTGAAAACTGACTATTGTTGAAATAGGATCTGAGTTGACCTTTATTTACAGTCTATGGATTTGACAGTCAGTTGTTGACTAAAGACATGTTGATACCACTAGGCTATATGTTGAGGCTACTGAATGATAACGCTAGTTAGTCGTTAAGATGTTCTGGACCTTTGCTTTGTGAAATTTTCTCTAACTGGACCTCTTTGAATTTTAATTTAACACCCCTGCCTTACATCATAAAATACAGCAAGCAGTATAATCTTAAGACCTAAACCCCCTAGTGTAACCACTGCCTCCGTCACTTGTTGCTGCATGCGCTTTAATGTAAAGCACAGTGAGTTTCCCTGTAATGAAATGTTTTATATGAACTGAATTGCCTCAGGATCGCTACAACACAACACCTGAAACACTTCCTCCTAAACCTCCTTAAGGACCCCTGAACTTTGGAACCTCCTGGAGGATTCCTGGGATCCTAAGGCCTCCACAAGAACTACTCTGTGGATATTCCTGGTTGCCCACATGAAATCTGACATGGATAGCAGTTGTAAGTTGCTTTGAATGAAAGCGTCAGCTAAATGTAATGTAATATTTATTGGTCTGCTCACACAGTGCCCAAACAATGGTGACTATATGTTTATTACAGTTAAGATTTAGTCACGAGAGCTGCAGCAACACAACAAGACCCTACCTGACCAGATCAGACTGATTATCTCTCCGCAGAAAACCTCTGAAATGATCTGAAACCTCGTGGCTGCCTGGAAGAAAGGAAATCAATGATTTAGGAATTCATCAGCAGGTATAAAAATTAAAAAAATCCTGATTCTTAGTTACAGTTTTTTAACATGCTAACATGCATCGGTCAAAACGGAAGTCACATGGTGAGTCATTTTCAATGCTTTCACACAAAATGCAGTCAGTGACCATTTTCTCCAAAACCCATGAACTCTTTTCTCATTCATACTCCACCACCTTGGAAACACTTTATATCTGCAGCATATTTTTCAAATGCTAACACACTGTCTCCAAAAGTGTAAGAAACACATGTCGTGCATTTCTGCAGCAACCAGACTGAAATATAAAGAAAATCTTTAAGTAAATTTTACGTCTGTGTGCATTGAGAAATGTGTGGAGTTTGTGAAAAAGGTGTGGAGTTAGAACTGCAGTCTGAGTGTGAAGCAGGAAAGCTTGTATTTCAGCAGAGTGGTTTCAGGGGGTTGGTGCATAAATTACAGGTTGTGCTCATTGAGTGTCAAGTTTCAGTGTCAGTGTGTGTAAAGAACTGACCCTTCGCTAAGCCACGCCCCAAATACACAGCTGGCCAATCACAGCGCAGTATAGGACTCGCTCTAACTGAGGTCCGACACTTTCGTGGTTGCGCTCAATTGACTCTAATGCAAAGAGTCATTTTCGAGCTTTTTTTTTTGGCTGTATTTTTCTAAGATCTGGTCAAACGCTGTTCCTGCAGCATCTTGTAATAATTACAGCAGCTACCCAGAGAGGCTGAAAGGAGAAGGACAATTTATTCTCTTTCCAAAACTTTAAATAAATCCAGAAAAATGTCGGCTGTGGATTGTTCCTAGTTAGCTAACGCTAGCTAACTTCCTACTGAATGTAACGTAATAAAGTCCTGCTGTTCTGCTTTTTAATGACTGTAATAATGAACAGAGGCCGACCAGCTGTACAGGAACACTGCTGATCCTTAATGTTGTTGTCTTTTGTCTCAATCGTCTGGGATGCGGTGGTTCACACGTACTGTGTGATCGGCAGGCTTTAGCTTCTATCTTTCATTTTTTTCACATCCATTTAAGACAGTCTGAGGCAGTTTGAGTCAGTCCGAGTCAGTTTAAGTTAGTCTGAGTCAGTTTGAGTCAGTTTGAGTAGGTCTGAGTCAGTTTAACCCTTGTATGGTGTTCGGGTCTGTTGGACCCGTTTTCATTTTTTATCAAAAGAAAAATTATACGATTATTTAGTTTTTCAGACTCATTGGCCTTGGCTCATTTTCTGTGACGAATATATATCAGAACACATTTTCAATGAAAACACACTGTACACCCCCCCTACACATTTACATTACACACAGGATGTCCGGGTCCACTGGACCCGAGGCTAATAAAAGTGTGGAAACTGTAGGTCCTGTGTACCTTTACTCTGTCCTCCTCCTGTCAGTGTGTGTGTGTGTGAGTTTTGTGTTTCTGCGCCTGCCGTTCCCACACAAGGTCACAACATTGTTGCAAAATTCAAGCACCAACACCGTCTGCTCTCACATTCCCGCACATTTTACCCTCTGTCTTGTGGGAACCAATATTTATTTTCTCTAAATTGGGGGCGGGACACAATAAATGTAGCTTTACCAGTGTGGTTTCTTATCACAACTGATCAAGATGGACAAAAAATTAACTGCTCAGAGGGCCTTGCAATTGATTTTGGAAGAGACAGAAGATTTTGATGATGTACAAGAAGAGGTTTCAGAATGTGAAGATCACATTTCTGACAATTCAGAGTCTGACAGTGACTTTGAAGAAGAGGATGAGATTGAGCATCACCTAGTTCCAAAACGAAGACGAGCCACAGGACCAAAGTCAATAGTTATGAGTTATGAGTTTAAGTCAGTTTAAGTCAGTTTAAGTCAGTCTGAGTCAGTTTAAGTCAGTTTAAGTCAGTCTGAGTCAGTTTGAGTCAGTTTAAGTCAGTCTGAGTCAGTCTGAGTCAGTTTAAGTCAGTCTGAGTCAGTTTGAGTCAGTTTAAGTCAGTTTAAGTCAGTCTGAGTCAGTCTGAGTCAGTTTGAGTCAGTTTAAGTCAGTTTAAGTCAGTCTGAGTCAGTCTGAGTCAGTTTAAGTCAGTCTGAGTCAGTTTAAGTCAGTCTGAGTCAGTTTAAGTCAGTCTGAGTCAGTCTGAGACAGTCTGAGTCAGTTTAAGTCAGTCTGAGTCAGTTTAAGTCAGTCTGAGTCAGTTTAAGTCAGTCTGAGTCAGTCTGAGACAGTCTGAGTCAGTTTAAGTCAGTCTGAGTCAGTTTGAGTCAGTCTGAGTCAGTTTAAGTCAGTTTAAGTCAGTCTGAGTCAGTCTGAGTCAGTTTGAGTGAGTCTGAATGAGTCTGAGTCAGTTTGAGTTTGACAGCCTGAATAAAACCTTCAAATTTATAATGCAACTGGAAAACTGTCTGATATCGCTTTTTACAACAAATTTTACAATATTTCTCTGGGGAGTGCAGTAATAGACAGTGGCAGCACCGACTTAGCAATAGTAACTAAGGGGGGTGGGGCTTAGCGAAAGGTCAATTGAGAAAAACTGTATTGCTGTACTGAAATTTTAGGAATTATTTTTTTGTTTCACAAATAAACTATATATGCAAGGATATGGAAAAGGATATTGAAGGAAATTTCTGCGTTTCTGATTCATTCTGGTTTTATATACTTTAGTACAGTCAATGAAGTGAATAGATGTTGTTTTTATTCTAAAATGAAATGAAACTAATGTATGTGAAAAATCAGTCAATCTTCAGATGTACAATGCTCCCTGTTAGTGTGTTGTAGGTCAGTTTGTTATGAGTAGGGATGGGTATTGAGTAGCGGTACCTTAATGGTATCGACCGAAACAGCCCAGTATCGAAACTTCTCCAGTAAAACCAGTACTTCAATCGATACTTTTTGGAAACAGATCGCGGCAAAAAACGTAGTTTATTGACTTGTTTAGGCTACTCCTTTCTCGTTTTCAACTTCTTACTGCCTGAGGATTGCGACTCACCATTAAAGGAGCACTCGCGGAGATCTTTCAATTCAGTTTATTAATCAAAAGTTAACAAAATAATTCTCCGTGGTTGACTTTCAACAAACGTATGAAAAATTTTACTTTAACTTTCCTCAACTCATGTGGTCACTAAACTGTTTCACTCCTCTCTCATTTAAATAGGCTACAAAAAACTCCCATGCTGTCGTCCTTCCTCTGAGGATGACCTAATTAGGAGCGATCTGATACCATTTCCCAATATTGATGTCAAATGATGTCAAAGTTCAGCAACCAACCACACCAGAACAAAGGCCCAATCTCAATGCCCCCTCTAAACCCTAAACCCTCACAGACTTAAGTGTGATTTATACTTCTCCGTCGATTCGACGGCGTAGCCACTGCGTAGCTACTGCGTAGCCGCGTACCCCACGCAGTAGCCTATGCTGTAGCCTGACGTGCACCTCCTTAAAAATGTAACTACACGTCAGGGCGACGCGGACCGTAACAACTGTGCTGACAGGAAGTGCCCCGTGCTTTGAAGTAAATTTTACTAGTGGCCAAAACGGCGGGTGTAACATGGTGGATGAATATTTGACCGTCAAAACCCGAGCAAAATGACTCGTTTCACTAACAGAATGTGATCTATTCGGTCGATAACATTTGAAAAAGCTACACCAGCTGCACGTATACAATTTTTATGCGTTAGCGGGAGCGCTAAACCGGAAGTTAGCCTGCTCGGCTGGCAAAATTCGTCACAGTGGACGCTGTAGCGCTACTGCCGACTAGCATTTGGGGGGGTCTGCAGAACAGAGACACCGGCGCACAAGTATAAATTACTATGACGTAGCTTCGCACATAGACCCGATGCAGAAGTATAAATTGCACTTTACCTGAAGTCACCTGGTAAGTGATTGAGTGCGACAGGCTGCAAGGGCTCAAAATGCTAAAAACTTGAAAAGGCAGAACTTTGCGACACCATCTTATCTTGATGACACTGAAACATGACACTTAAGGGTCCACTCTGTGGGGAAGAGCCTGGAAGACAACAAGTCCTCTACCCTAATTGGCCACATAGGTCGTTTGGCCCACACAAAATTACGACTCACGTTTACGTTTATTGTGGCAGTGACCTCTAATGGCCGTACAACGCAAACACATGACAAAAACTGTGACGTATTATAAAAAGCCATACAGTAGTACTCCAGTGGTGGTGGGTTGGGTGGAAGGATAATAACTTAGCCACCTTTCACCTGCGAGACCAGCGTTCAGTTCCCGAGTGAAACAAGATTTATTTGTTTTTTTAAAATAAAGTTAAGTAGCGTTAGCTACTAGGCTTCATAGCATTAGCAAGCTAGCTAACTATATTAGTCTTAACGGCGCTGACAGCTCCCCGTAGCCCCTAACCCTTCACCTAACCTTTACAGGGGTGTGTGCCTAAACCTAGGTCAGTGTTTGCGTGTCTACCGGTGAACCGTCATGGCCGATCTGCTAGCAGCTGGGGTTAACCTCCTTCACGTCGCTGCAGTCTTCACGTGTTTATGTCATGTGATGTAGGTCACGTGATTTCGGAAAACGTAGGTGTGGTTGGGAACTGGAGTTTGAAATTGCTGTTTTAGGAGGCATGGACAGAAGCCATCGGTAGGGGCGTTTGGAGGTTGGTTAAAACGACACAAAACAACAAACAGCAGGCTTCTGCCCTACAAAGTGGACGAGAGGCAATTGTCTATAATTATCTATTTATCAATAATCAGTCTTTTATTGTTGGTCAAAACAAATAAGTATGTAATGAGGTGATTTCATGTGTTGTGTGTAAACGTTAACGTCAGGCTTGGCTGCTCTTTTCATGCTGTTTGCTTACTGTTCTTCTTTCTTCTCTTATTAGGCGGGTTTGCAGTGATTTCTCTGGTTTCCGGACTTCCTTGGTAACCCCAGTGTTTCACGTCGCAACTATACTCACACTAGGCCTGGTTGGCTTGTACCGTGCCCGAGCACGATTGTCCCCCCTCCCCACTCCCCCACTGGCCTGCGCTCACACTGCGCCTAATGATCCGAGCGGGAGCGCGTTTACGTCATCGCTGGGTCAGTGTTTCCCATGTTTGTGGCGGCCCGCCACAGTATCAACGCAGACCACCACATATTGATATGTGATTTTTTTTACTAGGCCAGGCCTATTTCAAATCGTAGTTGATTGTTGAGTGCTGCGCAGCACCTTGTCTCTCTCTCTCAAGAATACCGCTGCACAAATCTTTCCAACACAACTGTCAATGACGAAGACCCAAAAAAATTATTACCAAGTATTTAAGGAGCCTATAGCTAATAAGGAGAGCTATGTTAACATTAGATCACAGCTGGGGTGTCGAGGTAAGCACGCTGTACAGAGCTGGAACTAAATATCGACTGTCATTCTGTAAAGAAAAAGCGCTCTCACTCTCGCACAGTGGAGTTTGTGTCGGCCCTGTCGGGAATCCGTGGTCAGGCACGGCACGGAGAGATCACACTGGTCAAAGGAACCGGACTTTGGGGGTAACCGTGTCCGGGCACGGTACGATTGCTTAGGCTACGTTCAGACTGTAGGCCTTATTGCTCAATTCCGATTTTTTCCCCAGATCTGATTTTTTTTGTTCGACAGTTCACATTATAGTTTAAAGGTGGCCCATATCAAACTCCAGTGTGAACTGTCTGCCGCCTGAAAGTGACCCGCATACGCAAAAAAATAACACGATGTCACACATCACCCACGATGTCACACATCACGCTGCACGTAAACAAGGAGCAACATAGCTCCGGTTAGCTTCATTGTCCTCTCACAGGTTCACAACTTTCTGTCCGTTTCTTTACGGTTTCTGGCGCTGGACAACGCAACTGCCCTCACAACTCCCTCCCTCTCTCTCTCTCCACTGTGTCCGCTCAGACAGGTAACGTTAGCATGCACGTAACTCAGAAGAGAGCTCCGGTCCGGTGGATTTCTGGTGTAAGAAAGGAAATTTGTGAGCAGATGATAGCAAGGTAGAGTTGCTGTTAATAATAGCTTTTGTGGAGCTTTTTCGTTCAGCGCAGCTCCTTCTGCAGCAGAACAGCTGTTCTACAGTGACGTCAAAGTCGCATCAAATGCGACCTGAGTGTCCAGACTGAGGTCGCATTTTAAAAGATCCGATCTGTATCGGATTCGGACCACATATGAAAGTGGCCCAATTTCGAACTGGAATTTAGATTGGGCCAAAGATCAGAGCTACTTTGGAGGCTGTTTGTGACCTGATGTCAGTTAGGGATGCAGGAAGCAACACACACACACACACAGGTCACGGTCCAGCAGCTCGTGAAGGACGATGGCCTTTACTGTCACTCTCTCTGTGTGAGTCCGAGGATCACGCTCTGAATACTAAGTGTTGGTTCTCCACAGAACACTGCTGTATGTGGGCCACAACATGTGTTCCTGATCTGATACCAAAGTGACGATTAATGGGTTTTATGCATTTATACTAAATGCAATAAGTAAAATTTTAAAGGAGATCTAGTATGCTTTTCCATATCTTATGACTTATCTAGCAATGTTACAATGTTGGAAGTTCATGTTAAACATGGCCAAATCTTAAAAAAATGAGGTTAAAGTATTTTTAAAAAATCCATGAACGCTCTGTTTTGAACTGCTTTTTCTACCGACAAGTTGTTCCATATATTGTCATTTGCTCCCATAGCAAAGGCACGGCAACGCTCAGTCTGCCTGTTCCGCCCAGCAACAACAACAACCTGTCAACAATCTTCAGGTCTTGGCCAATCAGAAGACAGTGGGCTTTGAGAGGGGGGCCTTAAAGAGACAGGAGCATCTACAGCTTGTTTCAGACAGAGGCTGAAATGAAGGCCTACATGAAGAACCAGTATAAGAAAATAAAATATGTTTTTTAACTTTGAATCATGTAAAGCTGCCATACAGGAGCCACAGAACTACAATATAGGACCGGAAGGCAGAATAACAGGTCTCCTTTAAATCTCAGGATCAGAAATACTTTATTGATCACGGGGGTAACTTGTTTCATTGCTCATGTAACAAGGCAAAAAGAAGTAGAATAGAAAGAATAACTACTGAAATAGAAATATAATTTTTAAATAATAATAATTTATAATTTTAAGTGTGATTTTCTTTCTTTTACTATTTTATAACTATATCATGTCAAATGACAGTTTTAATGGTAACTAAAAAAAATGTTTGTCTGGAAATTCTGTGAAATATCAAGGTGATTGCTTCAAAAGTTATGGAATGGAAAGCAGAAGAAAAGGGAAAGATGGTGGTGAGACAGAAGATGGTATATGATATGAAAACAAGCTGAATGGAATGTTCAGCCAGACAGATAGTGGCATGTAGGTCACGCTTACCACAAGACATGTCATAAAACTCTTAAACACAGATTTGGATTTCATGGAGACTTTAAGAAAGAGATCAGAGTACTTCTTCCACCTCTGCTGCAGAGACAGAACTCTCCAAACCTGAACTAACAAAACCAAACCTGTTGAGAGGGGGGAAGAGGACACGTGTCCTCTGGTGATTTTGGTGAACTGACCCTATAAACCTGTCACGTCTGTTGAAGTCACGCCACTTTGATAATCTGGCTTCACGGATTCTCTTCTTGAACCCTGATTGGCTGCCGGTGATTGTGTGTGTGTGTGTGTGTGTGTGTTATTGGCAGGTATCTGAGGACCTGATTGATGCCAGCGGCCCCCTGCGACAGGAAAACTGTGGCAGCAGCGCTCTGGTTGGTGGATTTCACTCTGGTCTGAGCGCGCTCACTGGGGGACACTTTGGCCTGGATCCATCGCCACGGTGACAAGAGACACAGCTAGTGAACACACACACAATCTCAAACAGCCCTTTGAGGATCAGACAAAATGTCTCTACTTTCAAACAGGGTTCCCACTTTTTCAAAACGACATCAACACCAAAGTCCTGAAAAAAAATTTCCCAAACTGTCCTCCCCTTTCCTGCCGTTTCCTGTTTAATCTCCATTGCGGTGCTTTATTGAACACTTTGTGTGAGAAAGTGTGAGTGTCCAATATAATTTGTAAATAATAAAGAAATATTATATCAGTCTCTCCAGGATTTCACAATGTCACGATCGCAGCTATTAACACAATTCAGCGACCATCCATCTCCAACCGCTTATCCGGAATGGGGTCGCAGGGGCAGCAGCTCCGGCAGGGGACCCTAAACCTCCCTTTCCAGAGCCACATTAACCATCTCTGACTGGGGGGACCCCGAGGTGTTCCCAGGCCAGTGTGGACATATAATCTTTCACCAAGTCCTGGGTCTTCTCCGAGGCCTCCTCCCAGCTGGACCTGCCTGGAACACCTCCCTAGGGAGGCACCCAGGGGCCATCCCCACCAGATGCCTGAACCACCTCAACTGGGTGGTGATGGCGCAGTGGATAAGACACTTGCCTATGGTGCAAGATCCGGGTTCAATCCCACTGTTACTCATCCACCATTGTGTCCCTGAGCAAGACACTTAACCCCTCGTTGCTCCAGAGGTGCGCGACCTCGGACATGTATAGCAGTTGTAAGTCGCTTTGGATAAAAGTGTCAGCTAAATGAATAAATGTCATGTAGCTGGCTCCTTTTGACAGCGGCTCAACTCCGAGCTCCTCGCGGATGACTGTCACCCTATTTGTAAAGGAGAGGCCAGCCCCCCTCCTGAGAAAACACATTTTAGCCTCTTGTACCGCAATCTAGCCGAGGGTAGGAACAAAAACTGACCGGTAGATCGAGAGCTTTGCCTTCCAGCTCAGGTGTTTTTGTCACAACGGTGCGGCAAAGCGAATACAACACCTCCCCTGCTGCTCTGGCCAAACTCCTGATCCATCGTCCTCTCACTCAGTAACAAGACCTCGAGATACTTGAACTCCCTCACTCAGGGTCACAAACTCAACAAATGAATGCCGTGAAATCAGCGCGACTTGCAATTTTAACCAATCACCGACAAACACTTTGCCACCATAAAACATTACAGAGAGAATGTCAGAAACACATGGAGGACGTCAGACGAGACACTGAGACACAGGCTGCTGAAAGACAGAATCAAGGTCAGCTGGTTTAAATATGCAGGGTTAGGGTTAGCCCTGCCGAGTCCTGGAGGGACTGTTCAATCACTCAACTACACAATTTTTTAGAAAAGCTGCTGCAAAATCACAAAAAAGGAGATCCTGGAGGGACCGGTTTATCCGACAGGTGCCGGCGATACAAATGGTTCAACCCTAATCTGCCCCCCAGCTGGATCCACATTTCATCCCTCCAGGTACGCAGACAGGTGAGTTAACATACACTTACACACCCTGTTAAATGCAAATGTATCATAATAGAATTATATAAATAACCTTTAAGTCACTGAAACTCACATCGTTAGATCACATATTTGAAATCTGACTGAAAACATGTTAAACATTCAATCCCTGAATGCTTTTACTACTACTACTACCGTTACCATGCTGACCAGCGTTGTTGGCTCGCTGGTTGCCCCTTCAGGCTTGGCTGCTGTTCAGAGCCCCCTCCCTCCCCCTCCAGTATTTGGTTTAGAGACACAACAGCCACCGACAGTCCGGCTCTCAGCCTTTTCTGCTCCGTGTTTGGGTGCTTTTGAGGCGGCTGCTGCATTCGGCCTTTCAGGGGATAACGTGTGTGTGTGTTTGTGCGACAGAGGACTCACAAAGCTGCCGTCGCCCTCAGAGCGCCACAGTTTGTCCTCCATGACATCCCAGATTCAAGACTTTGCTCTGTGTTCACCTTGCTGGCTGCTGGCAAAGAGGAAAGGAGATTAAACATGAATATCTTTATACATCCCACCTCTCATACCGTTCAGTTTACACTGAAAGTATCATCGTGCACAGAGATTTGTTCCCAACTTTTTAACCTCTTATAGCTTCTAGTTTTTCCGTTCTAAACTCTCCCAGTGACTTCCTGTTTGTGTCTGTAAATGTATTGCTCACTGTACCAATAATTGAGACAAACACTTCTTCTAAAGCTGTTTTCTGTGGTTCTTGACTCTCACTGTAAACTGCGTCCAATTTTCTGAATTTCCACCTCATCTCAATTTCAGCCCATTCCCAGGGCGTCAAATAGCTTCGCTTTGGCAAGTCTTTCGGCGTCTGGTACCAACGCACATGGCGGCCTTTTAGCGTCACTGTTCAATGCTAAAAGTACTGCTATAAATAACAGAAAAGTCCGATTAACCACATGGTACCTGGCACCTATTTCCAGGAAAAACGCCTAAAATAACAAACCCAAAATAAATCAGTAATATCTCCTCAACCATTAGGCCTAGATGCATAATACTGGTCTCCTTTGAAAGGTCAGAAGCTGAGGAATATAAATCCATTGACATATATATTTTACCAGTACAGACCACATGGAGATGAAATGCAGAAAAAATATTAAAGCTGCAAAGCATTATTTCTCTCCATACAACCACGTTCCAAATAAAATAAGGCTTCAGGTGGATGGGTGATACAAGAACCTGACTTTGACCCACAAAGGTGTTTATTTCCTGTGTGAAACAAAGTCAACACTGATTCCTGTTACGTAAGTAACCCAGTTATTTTAACCCAAACAGTGATCTTTTCCTAAACCTAACCAAACCGCAAAGTTTCACATTAACTACTAGTTTATTTTGAATTTTATTTCCAACCTGATGTTGCATATTCAGTATTGCTAACTTGACAGTGTAAACCTACATGTGCAAAAACAACGCTAAAGGAACCAAGCATCCATATGTGACACACTAAGATAACAACGGGTTGGTGCTTCCAGGTGTTTCCAGGTGTTGGGGAGTTCTCCTGCATATGTCAGAGGGAGCTGTGTGAAGTCTGATAAACGTCCTCAAGCAATCGACTGAAGACAATTTGAAGTTGAAACTAATCTGTTGGTGTGGAGTCAGAAAGAAGTGAGCTCACCAGTCCTCTGCAAGCTGCAGGCTGCATTACCCGTAAGGTGGAGGTGCATTGTGGGTTGGAAGTCAGGTTTTGGCAAAGAACAATGTGTGGAAGAAAAAAACCTCTCTGTTTCTGCTGCACTGAGTTTGATTGTTTTTCCGTCCATCGTCAGTCTGACTGTGTTACATGATCGGTGAATAACTGAATTAATCTGCACTAGTCGACTGTTATGTTTTGAACTTGCTGCTCAGGGTCACGTGTATTGAGATGCAGACTGCGATGATGGTGATGAAGCTTTACGAAGGAAGATCTTTTCTCTCACATTCTGCCTTTTTTCTGCGGGGGGTTCATTTCTGCTTTTTCTACCCACTTCCCATTCTTCTCAGTCACTTCCACTTTCCCACACTATCCAGACAAATTTGATTCATAATACTGGCGTCACCGTACCCGACCAGCCAGTCTCTGGTCGCTGTTCTTGAAATATCATCATCTGCCACTACCTGCCACTATAATCACTGTACAACCTCCAGGATGTTGTTCAGGGAAATTAAGCTGAAAGTTTCCTTCTTCCACCTGTTGGCTTTACTCCCACCACCACCAGGGTCCAGACTCTGGGTTCCTGTCCTGCCTGCATGTGGGCCTATAAGGAAGATGCTTCATATCGATGGAGTCTAATTTAACCTTTCCTCTAACACAGAACTAACTTTGGTACATTTGTTGTAATTAACCTCACAGCCTCTAGGAGGCGCAAGCAGGACCTTATCGGTTTGGTTTAATGACAAAAAAATCTGCACACATTCACACGCCGAGGTGTTTGGGGCTGTTTTGGGGACATTAACCGCTGTGTTAAATCGAGCCGTCTTAAGAGCACAGCTCTAATATGGAAGTAATGAAAAGTTGTGTGACCAGATTTTAGATTTAGAGGCGTTAGTTTGCTGGATTCCTGTTGGGATTAAACCAGATTAATTTGTGGAGTGGAGGGAACAAGCAGCAGTCCATGACTAAAATATCAAACTTGTTTCAGAAAGGTGGAGGCTCCAGGCAGTGCCTTGCTCAAAGGCTCCCAATGTTCCTCACAGAAGCCTCACTTAATGCAGAAAATAAAATCAGAAGTATTTATACAATATTACTTGTTTGGTTCTTAAATGATAAAAAACATTATAAAAATTTAACTTTTTGTAAATGCTCCGTACTTTCTAGTCTTTTCGACCACTCAAAGCACTTTTACACTACATCTGCATTCACCAGTCACACACTGAGCCTAAGAGCTCAAACAGAAACTAGCATTCACACTCACTCATACACTGGTAGAACAGCCGCCAGGGGCAATTCAGGGTTCAGTATCTTGCCCAAGGACACTTCAACACGCAGCCTGGAGGTGCCAGAGATTGAACCACCTACCTTCCGATTAACGGGCAACGCGCTCTACCTCCTGAGCCACAGCTTATTCTTAGTACAGTCACATTATTATACTAACTATTGGTTTTATAGTGTTCTGCAGTTCTGTAGACCTTTAGACCTAAAAGAATTATTGTGTTGTTGTGTTATAATGTTGTGTTGTAGGATTACAAAACGTAAATGCATTTAGTAAATTATGGTCCCATTTAGAGGAACATAGACCAGGAAGCAGGAGAGACTTTAGGGGGGGGCTACCTTTGGATTGACCACGACGACCTGTCAATCAGAATAGAGGCGACTCGTATCCGCTGCTCTGTGTACATTTAACCAGCGCCGCTGAAAAAGCTTATCAGGAGTCGGCTGCTCATTGTTTAGAGTAAATAAATTTTGTTTCAAGCCTGTTTGTCACTAGCCAACCTTAGCATCCAAGCTAATATCACAGCTAACGTGAATTACAGATACCTTGCTAACCAAGCTCCTCCTTCTCGTCCAAATATGGTCACCTCTGATTCCAAAAAAACAAGATGGCGACGGCCAAACTGCCAAACTCGAGGCTTCAAAACGGCAGTCCACAAACCAATGAGTGACGTCACAGCGGCTACGTCCACTTTTCTACGGGCTGTGGTTCAATTTGATTCCTGACCGCCACAAATGCTGAAAATCACAGAATCCTAGTTACATATGTAAGATACTGGTGTCAAGTTGCTCTTCAATCAACAAAATATGTTTTTGTTGATTCCTATTTTCTTTCTGAATTTTCATCTAAAGTCTGCAATGAAAGTCCTGAGCCATTTTTTAAGAATTGCATCAAACACAATTTTTGGGTTCTCACTCTCAAGTCGTCACATATGGACGCATGGTCAAGATCCGTTGGCGTCAGTTTGTAGCACACTGGGGAGCCCAGACACTGGACTTACACCCAGGAGACCATTTTTCTTTTACAATGTAACAAACAAAAATTCAACATTGAATGTTTAATTAAAAGTTACGTAAGTTGCGTAAGTTAGACAAGAAACGTTAACTTACAAACCTTAAGTTACAAGTGACAGTAATATTGTTATTTTAACCCAAACCATGATCATTTCTTAAATCTAAGGTCTAAAACGACACAACAGGGTACACAGGGTGTTAACAAGCAACGGCAAGAGGTTTTGACCAAGCGTCCATATGTGACGAGTTGGGATGAGAATGTGTTGATTCATAGGTAATATTATAGTTGTCGCTGCTGTAACTTCTGTGCCACTCACAGTCCTCAATACTAGTTAATTTTAAAGGGTAATTCCAGTTTACTACAATTTTAAATGTTGTAAATATTAGTTTTGTTCATCATTTACATCACTAATAAAAAGATACTCACAAGTGAACTGAAATCTGGGAACTCAGTGACATCGATAAAGAGAAGTCAGACGGTAACTGCCAGTTAAGTCTGAGTGCCAAACTGTTATTAAATTAAAATAAATTGATAGATTGAATGAGAGTGCCTTGAATTAGATGAATGCCACACACACACACACACACACCACCCACACCATCAGTACAGCTTGCTGGTGTGGATTTGGACTGTGACTGATCATTACTGCGTAATTAAACTCTGATTTTAGAATAGAGTTTGGCTTGGTGATCTTCTCTGGTGTTCAGGGCGAGCACATACCATCCTCACACTACAACTACGCAGGTCAATTCATACATCTGAGACGTAATTATAATATACAGTCCTACCACTAAGACACACACACACACACACACACACACACACACAAACCGGGAGGAGGAAGTATCAAATCTCTCTCTTTACACTTCACTAATCAGGGAGAACGCTTTGTCCAAACAAAACAAAAACATTAACAACGCTTCAGTGATGGCACACTTTCACCCACACACACACCTACACACACTGACCTCTCCCGAGCGTGTTGTGACCTCACAGATAGCCAATGAGAGGGCTGGTAGCTGGCCGTGCATTGTTGATGCAACAGAGGGAGGCATGCTGCCCAGCGACACCCAAGCTTCTTCTCTACTGCTAACATATCATTAGCTGTCACTCTTTTTGAACATAATCTCATTACTTTACCTGCAGAGGTTTAATGTTGTTGCCAATGTAACAATACAGGTTGTTTTGCAGGAATGCAGGTGAAAGGATGATGTGAAACCTGTTAAATGTGCAAGTACAACAACAAAACTCAAGTCAAATAAAATCTTCACTTTGCAACTGCTACAAGCTTTCTGTACAACAGCAACAGGGAGATGTCTTCATGATGAGCCAACTGTACACTACCTACTCCACTGGTGGACTGGAGGGGGTACCACCATGTTAGAAAAAACACTGCTAAAGTGCCCTCTTGAATGCCTCTTTTATAAATAAAACAAGATGTGTTTTTAGAGTGCCCTAACATTTGATAAAACGTGATGCAGTGCCCTCTAGAGTGCCCTAACATTTGATAAAACGTGATGCAGTGCCCACTAGAGTCCCCTAACATTTGATAAAACGTGATGCAGTGCCCACTAGAGTCCCCTAACATTTGATAAAACGTGATGCAGTGCCCTCTAGAGTCCCCTAACATTTGATAAAACGTGATGCAGTGCCCTCTACAGTGCACTAACATGTGAGATAATGTGTGCAGTGCCCTCTACAGTGCACTAACATGTGAGATAATGTGTGCAGTGCCCTCTAGAGTCCCCTAACATTTGATAAAACGTGATGCAGCGCCCTCTAGAGTCCCCTAACATTTGATAAAACGTGATGCAGTGCCCTCTAGAGTGCCCTAACATTTGATAAAACGTGATGCAGTGCCCTCTACAGTGCACTAACATTTGATAAAACGTGATGCAGTGCCCTCTAGAGTCCCCTAACATTTGATAAAACGTGATGCAGTGCCCTCTAGAGTCCCCTAACATTTGATAAAACGTGATGCAGTGCCCTCTAGAGTGCCCTAACATTTTATAAAACGTGATGCAGTGCCCTCTAGAGTCCCCTAACATTTGATAAAACGTGATGCAGTGCCCTCTACAGTGCACTAACATGTGAGATAATGTGTGCAGTGCCCTCTAGAGTCCCCTAACATTTGATAAAACGTGATGCAGTGCCCTCTAGAGTGCCCTAACATTTTATAAAACGTGATGCAGTGCCCTCTAGAGTGCCCTAACATTTGATAAAACGTGATGCAGTGCCCTCTAGAGTGCCCTAACATTTGATAAAACGTGATGCAGTGCCCTCTAGAGTGCCCTAACATTTGATAAAACGTGATGCAGTGCCCTCTAGAGTCCCCTAACATTTGATAAAACGTGATGCAGTGCCCACTAGAGTCCCCTAACATTTGATAAAACGTGATGCAGTGCCCTCTAGAGTCCCCTAACATTTGATAAAACGTGATGCAGTGCCCTCTAGAGTCCCCTAACATTTGATAAAACGTGATGCAGTGCCCTCTAGAGTCCCCTAACATTTGATAAAACGTGATGCAGTGCCCACTAGAGTCCCCTAACATTTGATAAAACGTGATGCAGTGCCCTCTAGAGTCCCCTAACATTTGATAAAACGTGATGCAGTGCCCTCTAGAGTGCCCTAACATTTTATAAAACGTGATGCAGTGCCCTCTAGAGTCCCCTAACATTTGATAAAACGTGATGCAGTGCCCTCTAGAGTCCCCTAACATTTGATAAAACGTGATGCAGTGCCCTCTAGAGTCCCCTAACATTTGATAAAACGTGATGCAGTGCCCTCTACAGTGCACTAACATGTGAGATAATGTGTGCAGCGGCCACTAGAGTGCACTAACATTTGATAAAACGTGATGCAGTGCCCACTAGAGTCCCCTAACATTTGATAAAACGTGATGCAGTGCCCACTAGAGTCCCCTAACATTTGATAAAACGTGATGCAGTGCCCTCTAGAGTCCCCTAACATTTGATAAAACGTGATGCAGTGCCCTCTACAGTGCACTAACATGTGAGATAATGTGTGCAGTGCCCTCTACAGTGCACTAACATTTGATAAAACGTGATGCAGTGCCCTCTACAGTGCACTAACATGTGAGATAATGTGTGCAGCACCCACTAGAGTGCACTAACATGTGAAAAAACGTGATGCAGTGCCTTTTTAGAGTGTCCCACTGTTTGATAAAACGTGATGCAGTGCCTTTTTAGAGTGTCCCACTGTTTGATAAAACGTGATGCAGTGCCCTCTACAGTGCACTAACGTGATGCAGTGCCTTTTTAGATTGTCTCAACGTTTGAGAAAACGTGATGCAGTGCCCTCTAGAGTGCACTAACATGTGAGAAATTGTGATGCAGTGCCTTTTTAGAGTGTCCCAATGTTTTTAAAACGTGATGCAGTGCCCTCTAGAGTGCCCTAACATTTGATAAAACGTGATGCAGTGCCCTCTAGAGTCCCCTAACATTTGATAAAACGTGATGCAGTGCCCTCTAGAGTGCACTAACGTGTGAGAAATTGTGATGCAGTGCCTTTTTAGAGTGTCCCAATGTTTTTAAAACGTGATGCAGTGCCCTCTAGCGTGTTATAACATGTGAGCAAATTCCTAATAATATGTAATCCTATGCTGTATCGAAAAGATATCCATTGAAAGAATGGACGAAAGAAGGGACATCAAATCTCCGTGCTTTCTTGTAAACAGTCCCTCCAGGACTTGGCGGGCCTATCCCTGACCCTGAATATTGAAACCAGCTGGCCTTGATTATTTCTTGCAGCTGACAGGGATGCAGCAGCCTGTGTCTCAGGGATTTGTCTTGTTGGACGTCCTCCATGTTTTTCTAACATTCTCTCCGTAGGTTTTGTCAGTAGACGATTTCCTTTATGTTTGACCACAATACTGCACGTTTTGCAGAACAGTTTTCCCGCTTTGGTGAAGAAGATCTGGATCCTGGTCTTCACGGTCCTTTACGTTGGTATCACACACGTCTGCTGCGTCTTCTAAACAAGGACAAGGAAGTGAATTTGCTGCTATGTGACAACATTTTCCAAGAAACGGCGATGAGAGGTCACATTTGTGGAAGAATTGCGGTGACTGGTCAAAATTGCAATTGCAAAATCAGGAAATTCTGGAGGGACTGACAAAATATGAGAATATATTTTTATGCCTTATGTCTGCAGGACGTGAACCAGCTGGTTTGTGCCCCTCAGTCTGTGACGGGAGCCCTGGGCGAGTGAGGTTAGAGGCCTGGAGGTGTTTTTTCTCGCTCTCTCAGGGCTTTAATTGGTCCTGAGCTCCCAGTAGGTCGCCATTGTGGATGTAAAGGAAGCTTAGCAGCACGAGGCCAGCGAGCTGCTTGTGAGTGTGTGTTAGGAGGGCATTACATGTCCCGTGTGTCCATGTTTGTTTTTTGAGGGGGGTAGTTAATGTGTGTGTGTGTGTGTGTGTGTGTGTGTGTGTGTGTGTGTGCAATGACCTTCTGTGCAGAAGTCAGACGTTCCAGCCTGTTGTCTTTAGTTCATCTCTGCAGGGGACAAACACACTCAGGATTAACCAGGCAGGTTAACACACACACACACACACACACACACCTGTGTATTCAGTCACGGACTGCATCTCAGGCATACGAGCCGTTGATTGTGGTTCAGGGGGCACAGGGGAGGGAATTGGCTGATATATCGTGACTTTCAGTGTGTGTGATTTATGGTTATTGTGATTACTATGTGAGACTTTATGTATTACAATATATCATAGTTTATACATTTTTATAATGCTGAAGAAGCACTATGCAGATTAGATTTTAAATGTACAGTGAGTAAAGCTTTTATATTTTTAGCATCTCCTAACAAGAACCGTTAGTGTAGTTGACAGAAACTACCATTGAAAGCACCAGTTTGAAGAAAGTCCTGAGCCTTTTTAAACATAAACCTATACATTTGTGAGGCCTTTTAAAGGTTTACATCTTCAGGACGACCCAGTGGGCTCAGAGATGAGAGCCAATCAGCGACGTGAGCCACGTCAGGTCGATCAAACCACACAGAGCAGAAGTTCTGGCTGTGCAGTGAGGCTGATTAAAATGTGCCGTGTGAGTAACCACACTATGCATGGTTAATAAAATACTACTCACTGTAGGCACCCAACTTTAGAGACTGAGAGGAAACCAGTGGAGTGTTACGATGAGACAGTGATTTATTGGTATGTTTGAGGATATTAAATAACAATTTATAGATCCTGCAGATTGAGTTTAACATATTCTACTTGGTATACTCTGTAGTACACTTCTAGATATCACATGGTGGTTTATAGTCTCTGTATTGGGGTCTGTGGTTAATGCATTAGGGTTATAGTTGGTTTAGGAGTTGTAATGTGCTTTAGGGTTCCCTTATAGAGGTTTAAAGGGGTTTTGGTGGCTAATGGCGACCGTCTGAAGGTTTCTGAGTATCATGCAAAAGGTTTTTATAAGTGAGCATGTTTGACTGCAGAGGCAGATTGTTTAAACACCAGTAAAGTCAGGATTAGCTGAAGTGTGTATCGTTGGTGGGGGTGTGTGGACGTCCAGCAGAGAGCAGGCTGCTGGCAGTCAGGCAGCCGCCGCTGTTGTCCAACAAATCCCGCTGTCCCTCCTCCTGTTATTAGGATCCCAGCAGGGAGGAGGAATAAGAAGGGGGGCGGGCAGGGTTTAACATCTGTCCCACTGAACCTGAGTTAGACCACCAGGTAGCCCACCTGTAGCCCTCTGCTGCTCCATGCTGCCCTACTGTGGGGTAATTAGCTGCTAACTGCTGCCAGGACTGGAGGCTGTTTGTTTAAATGTCTGTCACCATTACTTTCATCTGCCACCAGGTTTATCCGTTAGCTCTACAGGGACACACCAGTTTCATTCTAGCCACACAGCCACATGTACAGTAACACATGTTATGCACTAATATTGATGATTCTGTCTGAGTCATCCAGCTGATTAGGACCTGGAACAACAGAAAGGTGCAGACCGGTACATATATTTCTAATGTTTTATAGTTTAATTGTCATCTCTTATCCCTAATCATTAGGTCGCCATCTTACATGTTGCTCTGAAGTATTGAACCTGAGCTGGGAGCAGCCCAGTACGACCACAGGCTGCTGCTGTGGGCTGCTGGAGCAGGCAGAGCTTCAGCGGAGACTAATTTCACTAAATTAAACCGGCTCGAGGCTGCAGACGGTCAGTAATCCTCCGACCTGCTGCCTGCTGGCTGGGATTTGGTTAACTACGGCAACCTAGAGGCTGAGTTTAATTGGCCGAGGGTGTTCTGATCTACTGGCTACAAATGAGAGGTCAGCACGACACCGAGCAACAACAGAGACGCATCAAAGAGGAGCTGAGAGGACAACCTGCTGACCGACACGCCCATACACACCCCCCGCCAAACACACACACACACAGCTGACTTACGTCCAACTAATGTCAGTAGGCTTTCAGGAAACCTTGCTGCACCTCTGTGGCGGATAATAAGCAAATTAAAGCTTTTTAAAAAGTCTTTCCAAAACATTTGACATGGTTGACCAGATCTTCCTCAGTAGCTACAGAGGCTCAGTGCGGCTACATCCTCTGCTACATGGCAGAAGGGAGTTACAAACACACTTTCACTTTACAACCTGTCGTAATGTGACAAATAAATCTACCTTGTAGCTTGTACAAAATCTGGTGTTCCACAAGGGTCAATTTTAGGACCCTTATTGTTTTACTTTACATATCTGCTCAGCCCAGAGTCTGTAAATTGGCATCCATGTATTTATTTGAAACTTTATGCTTTCAAGTCTCAAGTCAAGTCTTTCAGGGGAAAATAAGCCAACATTAACATTAACATTTACTCACACTTGGCGCTTTTATCCAAAGCGACTTACATTTGAGGAACAACATGCAAGTATCAGTAAAGTAAGAGATCCACGAGTGACAATAAACGCTCACAGGCCGCCCTCTCCTGCCTCCACATATGGCCGCTGCGCTCACACTGCAGCTATGTGATGTGCAGCAGCCCCGCTGGCCGAGGTGATTAACCCCCCTCCACGACCACTTAACCAGTGAACAGACCAGCCTCTGCTGGAGGGGAAGACGCGTCTGCTGCAACATGGACGCCCAGCCTGACTTACTTCAGCCTTCAGCGTTTATTACTTAAGGCTATACACAAGAATAAGCCAGCGCCACCACAGCTGACCATTGATCTTTGGAAGGAGACATCTTTACCTCCTCCATCTGAACAAGGACAAAACAATCCTCTCCTCTTTCTTCTTCTTTCCTTGCCTCCTCGCCTCCTTTCTTTTGTCCTTTCCTCTTTCCATCACTCCTTCCTCTTCTTTCCCTGTCTCCTATCCTCCTCTGCAGAGTTTTCAGGAGCTTCTTGAAGTCAGAGAGGGACGCCCCTGCTCTGATGGCGTGCGGTACCTGGTTCCACCATCGTGGTGTCACAGGTGAGAACAGGGACTGAGGTCGCTTTGTTTCCTCGTCTTTTCCTTGTCTACTCTCATTTCCTGTTTCCTTCCCTCACCTCCTTGTCTCCATTCCTTCCTTCTTGTTTTATATTGTCTTCTAACCTCTTTCCCTCTCTCCTGTAATCATTTTCTCAACTCCTTTCCTTGTCTCCCTTCCTTGTGTCCTCTCCTTCCTTGTTTCCTCTCCTCTCCTCCTCTCCTCTCTGTTAATGTGTCACCTTGTTGGTATGTTGGTTTGTGAATTAGACTCTTAATTGTTGCTGCAGATTAACTGACCTGCTGTCAGATTACAGGTTAACTTGGCGTGTGTGTGTGTGTGTGTGTGTGTGTGTGTGTGTGTGTGTGTGTGTGTGTGTGTGTGTGTAGTATAGTATAACACAATCAGCGCAAAACCAGCCTCATTACAAACATGTTGTTTAAAGGATTTTACCCCTCAGGTCGTCTTTTCAGGCGCATATATATATATATATAAATGATAATATAAAACCTCCATAAATGTACTACAAAATTAAAACTTAACTTACAGTATATTAGTACTATTACTGTACATTACTATTCAGTGCTGTAACATACTCTTGCATCAGTATTATACAGTACAATGATGCTCAAAACTAAACTGTAGCAAATGGTAACTGTGCATTATATTGTAGTACTGCACTACTACACTGTAATACTACACTTCAGTACAACTGATACTGCACTAAACTACACTGTACTGCAGAGCTTTTCAGAATTATACAGTTTGATACTACAGCTTTTGAGACCTTTCAGTCTGGACCACATTGATCCACAGAGCGATGCTGCCTGCATGCTAAAAAACAATATATTCTTTCACTGGACTATTATCACTCATGCAGGATGTTGTCACGTTGCACTCAGACCAAACCTCAAAATGACTAAAAATACATAAATATAATCAAAAGTAAAGCAGCAATACTTCACATGAAATGTTTTATATGAAAAATGACACAACAGTTGCCAATTAAATTTCTGTCGATCAACGACGAACTGTTGGGTAGTTTGATTTGTAACAAAACAAATTTGATTAACTCTTAAGAAGTACTTAAGAAAACTTACACAAGAACTTCTAATTTGTATTTAAGTACAGTACTTGAGTAAATGTACTTGGTTACTGCAGACTACAGAACGGCGGCTGAGTCAGTGAACGATTTTAACTCCCTTCTTAAAACATCTTTAGGTCAGCCTTTCCTGCTTTTAGTATTTATTTTTCTTTTAATTGTATTTACGTATATTTCTTATGGTTTTTTTCCTGCTTTTATCTGTTTTATGTGTTTTATGTGTTTTATGGTCTTTGCACTCGTGAAAGGCAAGTTTGTTTGTAAAGCACATTTCACCAACAAGACAATTCAAAGTGCTTTACATCAAACACAAAAGCAACACAGGGAAATTGAAAAAGCACATTAAAATATATATAAATATTAAAAGCACTTTAGAGAAATGCTCTATAAATAAAGATTATTCTCATTTTTACTGTCCACCATTGCTATATTATAGGTAGGCCTACACAAGTAGTATCCTGTACTTACACTGCTGTAAGCAGGTGTCACCTAAATATCAGCATGAGTTACTGAAAGTACTTTAAAGTTGTGAAGCTCATTGAGTCCGTTCACTTCCGTGTTTCCTACCTGACAGATCCTCACCTTTACTGCAGCACATCTGGGTCTCTCTCTCTCTCTCTCTCTCTCACCTGTCTGTCCCGGAGCTGCGGGTCTCTCTCTCTCTCTCTCTCTCTCTCTCACCTGTCTGTCCCGGAGCTGCGGGTCTCTCTCTCTCTCACCTCTCTCTCTCTCCCTCTCTCTCTCACCTGTCTGTCCCGGAGCTGCGGGTCTCTCTCTCTCTCTCTCTCTCTCTCTCTCCCCGCTTCAGTCCGCGGTGAGTCTCCTCAGCTGCACACGCGGACTCTCTCTCTCTCTCCTTCTTCTCCTCTTAGGATTTATCTATAAAAACGGCTTTCTGCAGGATTCACGTGCAGCTTTCTAACATTTCCCCCTGCAGCCTGAAAACCAGATCGGGAGGACTTCAGCCTCTCGTCCCCAAGTGACTTCACGTGAGTTCATGTCGGAGCTGCATTAGAGATTTGGCTGCATGTCGGGTTTGATGTTGTTTGGAGGGTTTTTTGAACGGAGTCTGGCGGGGAGCGTGCAGGTGAACTGTTGTTCTGGGAGGAGATGAGACGCAACAGGTGTTTACAAACTTCTTTAGTCTTGCATTAAATTTATATTTATGTGCACTTTTGAGTAGAATTTCAGGAAGCGGGTTTCCAGTTTCTGTGAATGGGAAAAGTTTTTGGCATGCCTCACATGATAAATGGAGTAAACACACAGCCAGAACATGTTTATATAAACTGACATCATTCGTTGTTCTGAAGCGATTTGCAGCTTTTTATTTAAAAAAAGAAAGTTTTAATTATTTCTATCTAGTATTATTTTTTCTTTAAAGAATTCACCTTTTAGCCTATATATTTACTATTTTATCTAGAATTGAATCTGTAAAATACATCATGAATATTAATAATAATAGTTAGCAGTGTTTTTTGTTCAGTGATATTAATTAGAAATTCCCCAAATCTGTACATAATGCGTTGTTAGTGGGTTTTCTGTGGCCAAACGTATGTGGACACTCTGTCTGGGCTGTCTCTCAGCTTCATAAAGAAACGTTTCTCAGTTTGGTGTAAAACTTTCAAACCTTTGGGATGAACCGAAACGCCGAATGAGAACCAGACCGGATCCCCGGCATCAGTAAACGGGAGTAAATCCCTGCAGCAGGTCCAAAGTCTGTCACTTGTGGGTTTAACACCAGGGTGTCCACATACTTTTGGCCACACATTGTTTTTTTTGTTTTTTTTTTATCTCCCCCAGTTAAATGTTTGAGAGAAAGAGAGAGGACTTTTTTTTTTTTTTAACCGTATCTTAAAGTGTGAAAGCAACTGAAGTGTTGATCATCACCATATCAACACACAGTCAGCTGGCACTGCTGAGCGCACACACCCTCCCTCCCTCCTCTTCATTCACACACAAACTCTCTCTGTGTCCTCTGTAGGGAATCCCTCTCCTCCTCTTCATCATCGTCATCATCACCTCATGCTCCAGCACTTGGCCCCTGGTCCTGACACTGTTGACGTTTCCATGGAGACCCTGGCCCCCATGTGGACACGTGACCCCTGTAACCCATGTGACCTCAGTGAGCCGCCGTCTGTGTGGGGTGAGTCCAGCTAACGTACTCAGTAGTAACAGCCCTGCAGTATAAAAATACTTAATTAGAAAGAAAAGTCCTGCAAGTTGTATCTGTTCGAGGTAATTCTACCTACTTTATATACTTTTGAGCAGTTAAATGGAGAGAAATGTAGAAGTAGTCAGCCCGTATTCGCCAGAGAAACTGCTTAGTAAGACCGATATTTAGGTGTTTTGTCAGGACGCAACCTCTAGTGGCAGAAGAAGTCAGGGGGCGTAGTATAAAGAGCGGCCCATGTAAGGAGGTGGTGGGGTGGATGGATGAGTCAAGTAAACTCAGGACTTCCACTCAGGAGACTGAGGTTCATACCCGTGACAGTCAAAGCTGACATGATTTAAGGTAAATTGTTGTAAAATGTTTTGTAGATGACGTCACTTGACTTACTTAATGTACTTGATTTAACCCAAACCAGCATCTTTGCCTAAACCTAACCAAACTATTTTTGCGCCTAAACCTGACCAAGTGGTTTTGGCGCCTAAACCTGACCAAGTGGTTTTGGCGCCTAAACCTGGCCAAGTGGTTTTGGCGCCTAAACCTGGCCAAGTGGTTTTGGCGCCTAAACCTGGCCAAGTGGTTTTGGCGCCTAAACCTGACCATGTGGTTTTGGCGCCTAAACCTGGCCAAGTGGTTTTGGCGCCTAAACCTGACCATGTGGTTTTGGCGCCTAAACCTGACCGAGTGGTTTTCGCGCCTAAACCTGACCGAGTGGTTTTGGCACCTAGCCAATGCTCGTACATGCCGTTTTGGGACACTGACCAATTACTTACAACTCACAGTTTAACAGGGCGTAGCCTGAATTCAGCAATCATGTTTCTCCACAACTCCGTCACAAAGACCTTTCAGTGTAAAACTCAGGGGGAAATACAAATGTTGATTTTGTACCAGTCTGACGCACAAATGCTCTAAACCCATGGCAGACTAAATTCCAAAATGGTGCCAGATAATCAAAAAATGACATGTGTGTTTGCCCCAAATGTTTGAGTTGAGAAGTCAGTGTAACAGAGTTGCGGAGTAATGAACGAGGGTCACAAAGGTAATGTAATTGACTGTTTCTTTGCAAGTACTAGTTGCTAAATACAACCAGTAGAGACTTCAGGAAGTTACTGGTCATGACCAAGAACTAATCCAGCACATGACTCTGGTAAAATGGCAAAGTATCATCTTTAATTGTTGTACAGATGAGATAGTTAGTCAGTGAGCCTCAGAGGTTTTTAGGAGGTGGATTTTGTTACCTTTTGACCTGAGACAGGTTAGCTGTTTCCAGTCTTTGTGCTAAGCCGTGAACATTTAACTCTCCGGAAAAAAGAGAATGAAAGGTGTATTTCCCAAAAAGTGTAACTCAT
This sequence comes from Micropterus salmoides, assembly GCF_014851395.1. Lineage (NCBI taxonomy): Eukaryota > Metazoa > Chordata > Actinopteri > Centrarchiformes > Centrarchidae > Micropterus > Micropterus salmoides. The sequence goes on from NW_024042261.1 coordinate 38,911,989, forward strand.
TTTATTACTTTTAGAAGCAGCAGTGTTGAAGTTTTATTCTAGTAATATTATGTGAATCACTGGACATTTAGAGACCAGTAGCACACACACACACACACACACACACACACACACACACACACACACAAAGGACTTTAAATATCGTTGTCCCAGCTGTGGTTAAGGCCTGGACAGGACTGAGCTCGACTCAGAATTAGAGGAGCGTTTCTACTTTTCTCAAAATGCCACGTTCAGCAGAGTGGGACTCATTTATCAAACAGAAGAGTTTCCTGGTTGTCTCCGGAAACTCTGGGTAACCAAACCCTCCGGCAGGTTGCACATGAGCGATCCGTGTCGCCGGAAATATATGGAACAGTTTATATTAAGATTCATCTTTTAATTTCCTCCACGTCTCCTCTCTCGGAGTGTTCAATTCATCACGTTGATCTGAAATGTAATCTGAGGTGGTTTCCCAAACAGCTGGGCAGCAGAGCTGAAACTCACCTGCCGCAGTTCCTCTGATGGCCACTAGATGCTGCCCTCAAAACACTGACTGATGACAGCTGATATCTTGTGGTGGAAAGTTAATAGAAGTACATTTAACTCAGCTTCTATATTCAGCCTTTTGAGGAACTTGCACTTTACATGAATATTTATGTAGTCACTAGTTACTTTACAGAAACATTTCATTTATTGTCATTACAACAAATGTTAAGACAACCATCATGTAAATAAAATGTTAGAATACATAAAATATAAAATAAAATAAATGATAATCTAAAAACTGAATACAATACAAGAGTGGATACACAAAATACCAAATATAGTAGGAAAGAAAGCCGTAAACTGACACATAAGCTCCAGAAAGTACATTATGAGCTGATGCTCCCATTTTACGAATTGGGAAGTCGTTTTTTCCGACTTTGGTGAGTTCATGAGCTTTATGTCATAATGTGGAAACAACAGTGGATGTTTATGTACAGTGTCTGGGTGATGGTTGTTATGCATGTGATGTTGCTGTGCTTCCCTAAACCCACTAACATACAACTTCACATGGGAGCACAACATGTAATTCCAATACGTGAATAAATAAAAAATATTCACAGATGTTCCGAATTGTTGTTCCGATTTTTCTCTGACGCCACTTTAACGCAGGGTTATTAAATATAACGCTGTCTTTGATTAAACTAAGTTTATTTAAACGAGTTAGTATTGTGGCAGCAGCATTAAAATGCTGCTGGCGCACTGAAACAGGTCCTTCGGTGTAATGAGTGCTTTTAGATGATGAAACTTCTGTACTTTGATGCGCTGAATGTCAGACTTTCTTTGGAATGGAGTATTTCTACTCTGTGGTATTGCCGAAATAAATGATCTCAATACTTCTTCCATCACTGCTAATTCAACCTTTCATGTGTGTCAGAGTCTCAGTGTGTTTTCAGCAGCTCTCCTCCTGCCGGTCTGACGTGGACCGAGCAGCTCTCGCCTCACCTCCAGAGAAACAAACAGGTGCTAACATTCACTGCAGCAGCCATAACTACTAGTCTTGCTGTGTATTTGACTTTGGCATTAATGTGTCTTTTTAACTTCTTCCAGCTTCAGGACACTTTGCTGCAGAGAGAAGAGGAGCTGGCCCGACTGCAGGACGAGAACAACAAACTAAGAGAGTTCCTCAGCTCTTCTTTTGTGAGGGACCTGGAACAAAAGGCAAAGGTCTGTTCGCCATCATAACCATTAACGTTAATGACCAATCGGCAGTAGACGTTGAGATATCCTAATTTTAAGCCCCTAGAATGGGTCAAACTCCAAAAATACCGGATCCTACAATCACCGTAATGCAACTGGACTTTGAGAGACCTTCACGGCTTCCTAAAAAACAGTTTTTGTAACTAAGACCTTTTGTTATAAATCAGTAGTCCCAAGCACAGCCTGAGATAACCCGTATGACCCTGATCCATCCATCCACCGTCAAACGGTTATCCTGCGTACAGGGGTGACATCGGGCGAAAGGCAGGGGGAAAACCCTGGACAGGTCGCCAATCCATCGCAGGACCACACATAGACAAACAACCAGTCACACTCACATGTGTGAACATGGCCTGGGACAAAATCTGAGGAAAGTCCTAAGGACAATTTAGAGAGCCCACGCAGACACGGGGAGAACATGCAAACTCCACACAGAACTACCAGTTTTCACCAAATAAGTTAATATACAGCCTGTTACAATATACATTTCAACGTTTAATGCTGTAAATAAACATGTAAAAAGAATAAAAGTTTCAATAAATGTTTTTAAAGTGCGTAAATAAATCCTAAATTGTTACCCTAACCCTGGGGCGTCAGCATGTGTAGGCGTAGCGTGGATGTGTAAAGTGGCTGAAGGGACGGAGCTCCAGCTTCACTGGTGTTGTGCAGAGTTGTTCGCACATCGCGGGACTTTCGGATAATTTATCACCGTTGATGAACCACACAAAGAATATTTTATCGTTTTTTAAATAGCCGGCTTCTTGAAATAGACCCGCGAGGAACCGCAACGTGCAGAGAGAGAGAATTTTATTTTATTTATTATTATTTTTTTGAATATATTTAAATTTTTTTAACACACACACACACACACACACACACTTTAATTACTTTACACTTTAATTACTTGTTCAATGAAATGTACGGGGTTGATTTTTCTTATGTAGTTTGTATGATGCTTTGGCAATGTTGTTGTTACACATTCATGCCAATAAAGCTAATTTGAATTGAATTGAGAGAGAGAGTTCAATCAGAGAAGAGCTTGCCTGATATCGGACAAAAAATCTTCAGTCTAACAGATTTCCGTGGGATTCCATATTCCCTAACCAATCACTAGAGACCAGCGTATCCGCCAACACCAACCACCACCTTTCCTAACCATGAAAGGTTTCCGTCTATCTTACAGTCGGTCTTATGAACATAATGAGGTGTGTCAGTGTGATGAAACCAGAAAGGTGTAAATATGCCATCTTGCTCTGTACTTGTTCTCATAGAAACTAACCGCTGATGGGAGGAGGAAACTGAAGAGAAACCTGATGTATGCTGATGATGGACCTTTCCAGAACAGCAACTATCAGCTCCAAACATCCCAACAGGTCAGCAAGAGAGTCTGCAGGAACCTCACCGCCGAGTTCTGCTCCGAGTCCTCGGATACAACTTCCTCCTCAGAACCAAACCTGGACCTCTGGGTTCTACGAACACTGGGACTGAAGGACCGAGACACCATCGATACGTCCAATGACTCCTCGTCCTCCCCGTCCGGATACAGCCTCAGTGGTTTAGTTTATGATGCTGCAGTCACCTCTTCCTCGTCCTCCGAATACACCCTCAACTCGTCTTTCAGCCCGTCAGTCGCCTCTTCTGCACCTTCTTCTGTCCACAGCTACTGCCAGAGATCGACACATCAAACTGATTATAGGTACATTACTGCCGAATGCCAAGAAGCACACTGCCGTAATCCCGCTACGTCACCTCAGAGCTGCACAACTTCTCCAGGTCAGTGCTCCGACTTCACTGCCACAGGACTGACCGGACAGTATGAAGCTCCTGAAGCCGTGATCAGGAGCTACAACACGTTAACTGCCTTCCAGTCTCCACCACTAACCGAAGACCTAGCCTTCACCCAGTCACCAGACAGAGCCGTGATGTGTCCCTTCACAGCCTCGAGTCGAGTCCAAACTCTAGAGGCAAACCCAGCAAAACATCCAGCTTACTGGTCTCCACTGAGCGGCGGCCAGACACCATCACAGGACAGAATCCAGTTCAGTCCATCAGTAGGAAGAGTCCCTTTCTCCCCCATCACGTCTTTGAGTCCTGCCATGAAGCAGTTCCGGACACCTGTCCGTGGCGGCAGCCCGACAAGTCTGCCAGCGGGATCTCAGCTTCCCGCCACGCCTCAGACGTCTCGCAGGCAGACAGATTTGGCGTTCAGTATGTCCCTGAGCCCATCCAGCAGCGTCAAGACCCACAGCTTCCCCCAGGGACAAGCCTTCGTTAGAAAAGACACAGAGGGAAAGTGGAACTTCACCTGGGTGCCCAGACAAGGACCATAGGAAGCTTGATGGACTTTCCTCAGATTTTGTCCCAGGCAAAACTTTTTGGACTATAAGTCCATGTTGAACTTGAGCTGGCCCGTTAGACTGGACCTTCTGGGCCCTCAGTGTGAGGTTGATTGTACAGGACAATGCAAGTAGCAAAACAAAGACGATACAGAAAGATATTTCTGTCCCCTCAAAGACTTTGACAACTTGCCTTTTGTTTGTTAAAACCTTTTTGATCCTGACATCAATAAGGAGATGTTCAGATTTTTAGAATCCAAACCTAAACTGTGGTGCGATGAGACTCAGCGGCATGTTTTTTATTAAATATTTAGAGCCAAACTGTGATCTTTATGAAAGAGTTTAGGTATTTAGCTGGTAAGCGCTGAGTTACAATGAGTGTAACGTTAACCATTAACAGGACTGCCTAAAATGTTGTCTATATACAAAAGTTTTTATTAAGTTCATCTGTGAAACTGCCACTAAAAAAATATGACCCGTGTGCCACTTTGTATTCCCTGTTATGGACACAACGTAAAACCTAAAGAATCCAAAATGATGCCTCAGAAGAAACACAGCTGCACTGATTTCAGAGAATTAATATCAGAATAATGGAAGCTGGTACTAAAAAGTAACTACAGATAACATGTTAACTTAGATTAGATACAACAAATAAATGTAACGTTAAAGCTGCCACAGACTGGTCGGAGGGTTGGGTGATGTCCACGTTGTAATAAAACTGCTGAAAGACTTCACTAACCCTGGCTTCACTACAAATGGGTTTCTAAACTATTTTGCAACATTTCTAACATTATACCTGAACAACATTAAAGTTACACCAACATATGCCTCTTTCACGTGACCTTAAGCACATGTGAAATGTCCAAAACATTACAGGTGCATATTTCAATTCATCACACGTGTCTAAATGTGGATTAAATAGATGTGAGAAGCTGCACACATTACATGTCAAACGATGGTTTTCATATGTGAAACATCTGAAAATATCACGTCTCTATCATGTAAAACGTCTCCATGTGTGATTAACATGCACAATGTGCTTCACATTATTTGTGAGATTGTTGTTTTCACAGCACTACACGAGAAAGCGTCTTTGACATTTTACATTTCGGGTTTTCTTTTTTCTTGAACTTGGTGCAAAATTTTGCTGAGACTGTAACAGATTTTTGCTGCAGCTCCACGAGCTGCAAAAGTCTAATTCAGAGGGAATGTGAAGCAGCTGATTTTCACGTTGACGGCGTTTGTGTGCTGTAATATTTTATATGGATGTGAAAACCTGACTGTGGACTAACAGAAAAAGTGATTCGCAGACACGTCTGAGTCGTCTCTTTATTTCACAACCTGTCCAACTCAAACGTGACAATTTCACAGTACATTTACTTTTACTGGAGTCCGGTGCTTAAGTACAAGTTTGAGGTACTTGTACTTGAGTGTTTTCTTTTCATAACACGTCTAATTCTACTGCACCACATCTCAGAGGAAAATATTGTACTTTTTACATGATTATTATTTATCTGACAACTTTAGATAGTTATATGATTTTTGCACACTGCCAAAGATGCAGACACTAAGTGCAACAGTTTATAGTACAGATCAAAAGATAAGTGGATTGACAGAAAATTCATTGGCAATTATTTTGATGGTTTAAGTAATTTTTGGTGTAAAAACATTTTAAGGTTCAGCTTCTCTCATGAAGGTTTGCCGCTCTGTTTGTTAATAACGTTGAGGCTTCGATTGTTGGTCGGACAACAAGCGTTGTGAAGGTGTCACTTTGGGCTCTGGCTAAGTGTGACGGCAGAATCTTTACAAAACAATCAATGGATCGATGGAGGAAATAATCAGCAGGTTGATCCAGAATGAAAAGAATCATCAGCTTCAGCAGCAACATCCTGCTTTACATTAATGAGGAAGAAGAATCTGAGGAGAGGAGATATAATAGGACAACATTTTACTGCTTTGATACTTTAAGGCTTGATTATATACTCACATACTTTTACAGGAAGTTACAGGATCTGAATACTCTCTCTGCCGCTAGAAACAACAACCTTTTATTCCACCAGAAAGGTAATAGATCCCCCTCCAACAACAGGTTAGGCTTACTTCTTGGTTGGCAGTACAAAAGTGAAAAATATACCAACTTTATTGTAGTGGTCCCGGGAATATTTGTTCTTAAAGTGTGCTGAAGTAGCCGTATTACGTTACATGGTTAATCTGCATTTGGTTAAAACATTTTATAAATGCAGCTGCAAGAACAAAAGTTTCTGCTCATCACTTGGGGGTTTTGTCAAGAGTGTTTGTTATTTAGGGAGCAGGCTCCCCTCATGCCTCTCGGTGCATGGAGATCCATTTTCTCTCTGCTGCCGTCTGCTGGACTGGTATAGTGCGTCATCTACGCTTCTCACAGCAGCAGGTTTTAAGTTGTATTCCAGTTTCTTTCCCTCGTGGTGAAGACGAGGTGGATTCGGAGTCGGCGGTATGGGCATTAGGGGGCGATGCCCCCCCAAATAGAATTATAATTTAATTTACAAAATGATATAAGTTTAATTTGATTCACATTCCAGCGAGGAATAATAAAAATATACATTTACAAACAGTTAATTAGTCGAAAACATATTAAAGCTACAGTGTGGTTCGGTGAGGAAGCCCCCCTGCTTCCCTCCCTCCCAACGCACTTGCACATTAGTACGTGCATGAAATGACTTTGATTTAGCGGGAGATTCCTGGCTGCAGTGCACATATCTAAACAAAGCAGCCCTCCAAAATGGACATTAGAAAATGGTTGAAAAACCCCAGCGGCTTCATCCTCGCCTATAAACCCCAGCTCTGAATCTCAAATTACTAAATTCTGCTACATCCACACGTCGTTAAACGAGTGAAAGGCAGCCCAGCTAGTTCGTGGCTCCGCCGACGCCAACATCGTTGTCTAAACATCACAAAACGCTTGTGGTCCACTGTGTTGATGGCAATCCAGCGGGCCTTGGTATTTTATGTAGCCTACTGTCAAAGTGCACTATTTTGTATTGTAATGCAGCGGCTGTGGCTCGGGGGGGAGAGCGGGTTACCTGTTACTCAAAAGCCCCGAATTGTCCCTGTAGTGTAAAAGCGCTTTGAGTGGTCACGAAGACTTGAAAGGTGCTATACAGAGCATTTACATGAGAACATCTATTTTGTCAGTTTTGCGCAGTCCATTGTCCCTCCCGCCGTTTTATTTCCTTTTGATAATTGAGACTGTAGAATCATCTGTGTATGTTGTGAGTTTGTTTGACGTTGTACATGCTGCTTTTTCAGTAGCAGCCTGGCGTAAACGCTTACGGTAGAGCAAACTCGAATTAAGATGCGTCTCTCCAGTCAGTGAGATCGTGTGTTTTTAACTTTTCAAAGCAGTCATAACTTTAGGTCACACACCCATAGGAAAGCAAAATCCAAGAAGAGATCTCATAGTTGTGTCCTTCTTTTCTCCTAGACACAAATGAGCTGCTTTTAATACCAAGGTGAAACCAAAGGCCTTTTCTCCAACTTCTCCAATTCAGGAGGAAAAAAAACATATAGCAAAAACTCATTTCGGTCTTACTCTGATTAAAAGATGAGATATCTACAGTATCTTAAATAAGTATCATTTCAGTTCCCAGAATGTGGATCAGAAAAAAAAGCTCAAGTACTTTACTTACATCAAATGTTGAGGTGCTTGCACTGGAGTATTTTCTTTTTATGGTCGTTTGTACTTTTATTCCCCTTAATTTAAAATCCTTGTTGTATGTATTGTTAATTATCTGTTACAAGTTACTGAGAAAAATAATAAAATATTTTCAATGTCAAAAGAAAATTTTGACATTGAAAATAATTATAATACCTTCACTATGGAACACTTTCAGACATTTTACTTGAGTAGAATTTTGAAGACTTTACTTAAAAGAGGAGAAATACCATATCCACAATTAAAGGAAAATTGTACTCTATTTAAAGACAATCAGACCTTCACTGTCATTTTTAGATGGATGGCGCAGCGGCAGTGTTATCGCCCTTTGAACAACAAGAGTGGGGTTCAAATCCAGTTCGGGGCCTCCAGCAAGGTTCTCCAAGCATAGACAATAATGTAGTAAAAACATCTCACCAGTGCTCCCAAATGCTGTTTAGGAGCAATAAGCAAGACATTAATGACCTCAAAAATGATGAGATCTCATCTGTTACTTCCATTTCTCCTACTGTAATCTCAATTCAGTATACATTTGTCTCAAAACCTCAATCTCTCTTCATCTCATCCTTTTCTCCTAAGGGGGTTTTAGGAGCAACAATTCAGATTGGAGTGACCTCAAAAAGATATACTATTGAGATCTTAGTGTTTTCCCAAGAGTTAAAGAAAACTATTCTGAGCAAAAGATTTTTCCTCTGGCCAGTTGGCTTCAGTTCGAAGTGTCTGCTATCAGAACAGAGGATGGAAAATCAAGCCCTTGGTCTTGGACCAAGCTCAGAGTTAAGTCCCTCATCTCTTTAAATGACTTAAATAAAGGAAGTGGTCAATGTTAGCTGTAGCTGCTTTGCCAAATAAAGGTATGCTCTAATATTGCTGCCTCGTCTATGAACTGTATTATACATGTTACACCTAACATTGTTGTGTTGAGTTTTGTTGTTGTACCTAACCTTGTTGTTGTCTTTGTATTTGTTAGATCCTAGATCGGACTAGGTCTCACTTTTAAAAGAGGTTTTAATCTCAATGTGACTTCCTAGTTAAATAAAGGTGGAATGAAGAACTTTGTCATGTTGTTCTACTCTGTACACCAGTGGTCGGCAGTAGGCGGCCCGATTGCTTTGACAGCAGAAAAATAAAATATAAATAAATTGATAGCGGCTGGTGCTGAAATAGATCTCAGTCATGACAGCAACAGTTACTCACATAATCACTTCCTCTTAAGTGATTGTGACTCCAAAATAAAAAGCAGGAGAACATTTTTTTGCAGCATTTTTGCTTTATGTCGAGTTTTTTGAGAGCTTTTATTTTGAAAAGTTCTGGAGGAAATTCAAAAAGAGACTCTGGCCTGCTTGACACACCTCTGAAAAAGCTGTCAGTAAATGTGTGATTGGATTCCCCTGAATTTCCTCAGGGAAATCGTCCATGGGTTTACCAAGGCGGATGGAAAAGCTGGGATGCAGCACACACTGCAGTGTCCTTATAATCCATTTGTTTAACAAGGGAGAAAAAAAATATATCTGCCGTATGTTGGGATCGATCATTCAATCCTCCTAACGAGAGTCCCGCTCCGGCCATGAAACGACTTGAAAAAACTTTGACGCAATGCCAGACTTAAAACACCCTGTTAACAGGTTTTTGAGGGAGTTTTTCCCGCTCTGAAATCGAGGCTCTGAAGACAGACGGTATCGTCTGCTGTACAGACTGTAAAGCACCTTGAGGCATATTTGGGGTTGGGATCATGTTGGGCACAGTTGGTGTTTCAGGTCATCCCAGAGGTGTTTACTGTGGTTCAGGTCTGGGCTCTGTGCAGACGGGCCAGGTTCTTCCACACCACACCATTTGTTTATGGAGCTGGCTTTGTGCACTGCGTCATCATGTCACGCTGGAACAATGAAAATGTTGTGTGTTGTGTCTTGTTAATCATCTCCTGACACCTCAGGTTTGCCTCGCAAGCCCTAATGTAAGTCCTGATCTCCAGGTTGGGAACCACTGGTCTAAAATATCATCATCCCTTCATTGGAACTAAATCGCCTAAACTGACCCAGAGAAAACAGAGCCAGACTGAGTATGAGCACAGGAGCATGATGGCCCCTGTGTGTCATGAGGCAGCGTTGGAAAACCATTCTTTCATCACTGTATTTCAGATGTTTTCTGTTAAGGTGATATTTTGCACTGTTTTCTGTCAGAGGTGTCAGGTTCGGGGCTCGCTCGTTAAAGGTTTCTCTCTGCGGTACAGTTTGACGGCCTCCTCGGTCTTTAGCTCAGTTACCAGTTAAACCAGTCCTCCTCGCCCTCGGCTCGCTCTCTTCTCACGAACAAAAGGAAGCCGGTGGCTCCCTAGAGACGCCACCCACCTCCCCCTCCACCCTGACCCGCCTCCCACAGGTAATGATGGTGGGGTGTCTCCTTCGCCCAACACAGGGACCCGGGCCCTGCCCTGCGTCCCCTGAGAGCGAGCTGGGGCTGAGGTAAAGTTGGGAGCGAGATGTGTCCGTGGTGGCCGACCGAGTGGTCTATCTCTAATGACAAGGTAAGACCTGCTGCAGATGTCCAACAGATTGGAGGCTCTTTCAGGGCAGGGTGGCCCGGAGTCTGGCAGGAATGTGAAAGGAGGGCCTCTCCGGATCACAGGCTCTGTTGTTGTCGGTGAGCTGAGTGTCGGCCAGCGAAAGGGGTCATTAAAGAGGCCGGCCGGCTGAAACTCAATCCTCCCCGGCTGATCGGGGGAACGGCCTACGTGCCACCTTCTCGCAGAACCTGACAGCTTGGCTCACCTCAAAACACACCAGATAATGAGTCGACACATCTTGCACAGGTGAACTGATTTGTTTCAGATTTTCCTCGACAGTGTCCTGAAGGAAGCCGGAGCTCAGGTTTCAGAATCACCTGCAGTCAAAGAAATACTTCTCCTGTGTGCCAGAGCTGCCATCAGACCCAAAGAAGCTCATCTAGCAGAACCTCAGAGCATCTCCACTTGTTTCCAACTTGGAATTTACTCTGGTTCTGTAAAATATGGCAGATTTATTACAAAATAATAAGTCTGCTGATATTTTGTTTATTATTGTCATTCTTATCAGATCCCAAGATTAGACCAAACCAAAACCAGCAAGAAACTGATCCTACGTAGCGGCATTGTCTCGTAAGCACTGTTGGAAATACAAGGAGAATCAGGGGGTCCCACGCCATGAGCAGCACTTCCGGTAGTAGACCTACATTAACCACACATCAGGCATCCTGCATGGGTCCAGTTGGTAAACCCATACCTGGCCTGCAACCGCCAAGCTCAACAGACCTGATCTGTTACCTGGAAACATCCCTAAATGAGAGACCCCGTACCCTGGTTGCTGCCGGGCAGTGACGGCAAGAGCTCGAGGCACCAGGTTGCTGTAGGCGTGCACGATGGCCGGGGCACATAAATGAATGAAAAAAATAAAACAACAAATGCTCACTGAACATTCGTGCTTTTCTACATGAGCTGTTTGATACACTGACATCACCAAGACATGCACACACGGGGGAAAGAAAACACACCGGGTCGGTAATGTTGGAGAAACCAGCAAGACACCAACCAGCTCTATTATGACCATTTACATTTATTCATTTAGCTGACGCTTTTTAATCCAAAGCGACTTACAATTGCTACACATGTCAGAGGTCACACACCTCTGGAGCAACGAGGGGTTAAGTGTCTTGCTCACAATGGTGGACACAGTGGGGGATTGAACCCGGGTCTCTCACACCAAAGGCAGGCATCTTATCCACTGCACCAGCTTTTGACGCCAAAACAGGTCTGTTGGATCGAACCTCACGTGCTTGCCTTCGCTCCCCACATGCATCTATGAGCAGTCGTGTAGCCATCACAGCTTGGTCCTTGTCAAATCCTCACGCTGCCCATTTTTCCTGCTTCTAACGCATCATCCATGAGGAAGTTCACCTGCTGCCTGATGTGTCCCACCCACTGATAATCAGTGTTATTCGTTTCACCTGTAAGCAGCCTCAGAGTCAACAACAGAGCTCAGAGTGCAGAATCAGCATCGATCAGCATTTATACTAAAACTTCTGAGACGAAAAGAGAAACACCTGCTTAAACTGGGACATGGCAACTAGTCGCAGTGATCACACGAACTCAAACAGCACAACCTTAGCTCTCAGGTTTTGAATACGTGACATTTGTCATGTTAATTAGCCAGAGCCGACAGTTTAGAGTGCGAGGCCCGGTGTAGGTACAAGATGTGCTCGGGGCCTGCGCCTGTCGGTAACGTCACATTACGTGATGGCGTGGTATATAGTAATTGGCTTTATGTCGGTCTGCTTACGGAAATAGTTTTAACGGGTCATCAGATCAACTATGGAGACCCCAGATCCGTTAAATAATGTTATATAAGTTAAATAATCTTATTTAACGGCTCTGGGAGAACTTCTACAATGAAATACAGCTCTACTTATTAAACAGGACTTAACACAGCCTGACATTAGCTGTGTATTAATGTTACAACGCTAACGCTAATGCCGATCGTGTTAAGCTAACGGTAGCTAACTTAAGCTACTCGGACAAACTACATTGTGCCCCGGTTATGAATGTAGGTATCAGATCTGCTCCGGGTCTTTATTTATCGGTAAATATTTTTACTTTCATTTCACATTCGTCATAACACACACACACACACACACACGTTAGCTTAAAAGGATCGGCTAACATTAGCATTACCGTCGTAACATTAATTCATCAACAGCTAATGTCCATAAACACTACGACATACAGCCAATCACCAACTGCCACGTCATCATACAAACGTACAGCCAATCACGTTATGTGACGTTACCAGCAGGCGCACGTCAGGTACCTACACAGGTGTTGTGCCGAATTCTGCCTGCCTGCCAAGAATTGCACACGCTGGTAACGCTCGTTTATGGATGCAGATCTCGGCAGGTAGCCTACAACATCTGTCCTGCCGAATTATGCATCCACTCTTAAGCTCCTTTTCACACACTTTGCTGTGCTCGTAGATCAAACGCGGTAATCACGACATCTTTTAGCTGAATCTCAATGAATGCTACTTCTACTAAGTGTAATAAAATATTAACGACTGTAAACGTTGAAAAAATGTAGACTTCGAATCATTTATCACAACTGATGAACCCCACGAAGGATATTATAGCGTTTAAAAGCAGTATTTGGAGGTGCATGCAAAACTATTTAGAAACGATCTATCGGCGCCTTATCTCAGAGACCTTTCTACATGACAACACAGCTCTGTCTTTAGCAGCATGATGACCTTAAGCAGGGCTCTCAAGTCTCACGCATTCACCGTGCGAGACGCGCATTTGAGCCAGTTCACACGCTCACACGCCACACCTTGTATTTCTCAAGCTGACAAGTTAGTTAAGAGATAACGCCCTCAAAGTTGTCCCGCTATGTTCAATAAATGGACGATCATTTTTGTGCCATGTTCATAGGAAGTTGGAAGCTCATGCATTAATGTAGTTGGTTGAGGTTGAACTATTTTGTATCAGACTGCAATTAATGATTATTTTTATTTTAAATGTTGGCAGTTCCCTCAGTGACACCTTCACAACGCTCGTTTCGTCAGTCCAAACCTTAAAATGATCAAAATAATCAAGTAAAAGCAGCAAATCTTTGCGTTTGTGAAGCTGGAACCATGAAATGTTTTCACATGAAAAATGACAAATAGCAAAACAGTTAAAGCAATTAAATTTCTGTCAGTTAGCCTAACTGATGTAGTTCTACAAGCTGGACTTAATTGAATTTATACCAAAACGTCCTATTTTTAAACTCAAATACGTTTTGGGTGTAAAAAGCTTTTTTTTTTAAACTAACTAGTAACTGAAGCTGTCAAATAAAGTAAAAAATACAATATTTCCCCTTGAGATGTGGTGCAGTAGAAAGCGGCATGAAAAGAAAACACTCAAGTTCAGTACAAATACCTTGTGTACTTAAGTAGAGTACTACTTTGTTACTGTCCCCGCTGGGCTCAGCTGTGGCTGCCTGAAACTAAGGAAAGGACCAGAGATGTTTTTCTATATTTGGGCTCTGACAGAAAGCTTTCATCCACCATGATGGTGTAAATGGCCGAGCCACAGCTCTTTAGAGGGAGCCCCCTCCCCCTGCTGTCACCAAGGTACTAAAATGTGCCACAAACAATTACAACATAAAACACCATTCATAAGCTGAAATATGTCGCCTACCCTCACACACAGCTTGGCAAACATGCGTAGGGCGAGTTCTGCCATCCTGCTGTAGGCCTATGTGCACAGCGCAGCTGCTCAGTGGGCTCGATTGGGGCCAAATTTCTCTTTAGTTTTGATACATTTGTATTTTTGAAATATAAGTATATATAAAACCTATAGGTCATAACCTATTGTTGTAATTTCTATTTTCAATTTCAGCTACCAGACCTGATGAGTCGAATCCGGACCCGACTGATCGATTAAACTGTACATGCCAGTGTCATGTTAGCAGGAGCCGTGAGGAGGGGAGGGGTCAGAGCCAGCGGGACTGTGATGGCGGGAGGCGGGCCGAGCAGCAGCTGTCAGTCAGGTGTAGGTGTAATATTAACAGCACAGACTCAGACCACGACACACTCCCAGAGAGCACATTAACCTGACATTAACTCCTAATGAGCTGCCACACCCCCACCACCCCGAGCCCCGCCTCCAGTCTGCCAGAGAGGTATCGGAAACTTCAGAGTTGTGTGATCTGTTTATTATTACTAGTGCAGCGCCCGTTCACACACACGGGGGCCGATGTGAAGCCTCCCTGCGCTGCGTCGATGTGCTGCAAATCGGTTTCACAGCATTATTAACACTGAAACAACACGACAGTACTGCGGGATGTTCAGCGCTTCCTTTCAACTTCACAAAACTCTTCCAACTCCACTTCAACACATTCGTCTCCAACGCAAACCTGCAGGATGACGATAACTCTGCTTCGACAATTCACCTTAACATCGCGAGCATATAAGCCCCGCCCTCACTGAGGAGGAGCGTAGCGGCTCGCGCTGTCATGTAGTTTATACAAAGTTTATTGATTACACTAAGACTTTATTGTCATTCAACAGTTTAAATATAGAAAGAGGGCCGCAATCGAAATCAGTTTGTAACCGTCTTGTGTTCAGTTCTGATGAATGTTTAATGTCACTGTGACGCCATCTTTTTATGCATTTATTGTTTTTACTGTCTAATAAATCAAAAATAAGATTATGCAATTAAAAGTAACATAAAAATATTATAAAAGGAAACAGAAACCGTATCAAAAAATATTGTGACATTTGTCAGGAATGTAGCAGCAAACAGAAAATGATATTTAATTCTGATCATGATTGAAATACAAACACAGATTCCTGCCTTTCTGAGCGAGATTCAACATTATTATCAGGGGAAAATGAAATAAAACACAAATCTGCAATGAGAAAACAGAATACGCACACCCCAGCAAAAATTGACATTACATTTACCCCCCCCACCCAATCAAGTCAGTGACACACTTCCTGCAAACTTTTCACATTAAAAGCCAACAGTGGCATAATTCCCACTTTACTGATTGGCTTTTAATTTGAAAGGGCTGTGTGCCGAAAGCAGAGCTCAGCTAACGTTCAGTCAGAGGAGAAACTTTGTTATTCTGCCCATCCAACTGCTAACTTCTGAAACCGGCCGTCCAAATAAGATTATTAACGCGATCAGTAGAAAGAGAGCGGCGGCCGCGCACTGCTCTGTGTGTGCGGAGGCGGCATTGATTAGTCTCTAACAGTAATCAGCTGATCGATGAGGGAACCTTCACAGTCAGGACTGCATGCATTTACACACACGAGCGTTACAGAGTTACAGACTGACCGAGTGTGCGCTGCGTTTGACATTAATTGGTTTTGGGTAATGCGTCACGTATCAGTGCGCGGATGCTGCTGACCTCTGACCTCTGGGAGGAGCGATCAGTGAGGGAGAAAACCAGCAGCACAGAGACGAGCAGATTCCTGCTGAGTTAATGTGTGTTGTTCAGAGAACAATGAGGAAGTGGAGGCCCGGGTGGACACGCCGGCTCTCATATCTGACGACAATTTTGAGGTACTTGTACTGTACTTGAGTTTCTACTTCTACTCCAGTACATCTTAGGGGGAAACGTTGTACTTTGTATTGCACTACATTTATCTGATAACTTTACTTTGCAGATTCAGATTAATAATCCAAAATATAAATTAAGTGATAAATTATAACGTACGGTAATCGGTCTGTACTTGTATACCACCTTTCTTGTCTTTCCGACTGCTCAAAGTACTTTAAACATTCACCCATTCATCCACAGATGCAGTTGCTCATCAGAAACAGAAATCAGCATTTCCACACTGACTGCACAGCCATCGGGAGCAATGTGGGGTTTGGGATCAAAGCGCTGATCTTCCGATTGGTGGCCGACCCGCTCTACCTCCTGAGCCACACAAAGACATTAAAGTGAGCTCCACCTTCACCAGCTGCAACATTAAAGTGATGAACACATGAATAATTATAATCCAATAATGTGATTCTACATAATGAGTACTGCAACTAATCCTTTTCTACTTTTAACTTAAATTAAGTATTTTCATATTGTGGTATTGCCACTATTTGAAGGCAAAGATAGTGAGTGAGCTGGTGGTTGAAGAGTGGCAGCAGCGTTAGCGAAATCAAAGCGGTGAAACAGAAATACACTGATTATTATTTTCCGATAGTTTCACTGTGGTTACGTTCTAAAGAAAACACGGCCACACCTCCACACAGCGCTGCAGGAAGCAGCTCTTCATCAGTGTTACTCAGGAACACCTAACTGTAATATTATTACTTTTCCCAGGAACTAGTAAGAGATTACCATTTCCAAAACTGAAAATTATATAGTAACGCAACAACTGGTTACTTTTAATACCCTGTGATAAGGACTAACAAGCAAAGTCCCAACACGGCCCTTTATGACACCAACAGAGAGCTCCCAGCATGCACGCTGCCCAAAGGCTGACGGACAAAAAAAATGGAGAAGGGTCCAGCTGCAGCCTGCAGACAAACGTGACGGAAGTTGAACTTCAATATATGGTTCGTCCCAGAAGCCACTGGGCACAAAAGGTCATGATTTATCTCGGCCGCTCGGCCCACGCAGAGCCGTTAAATAAAAAAAAGAGCCGATAAATAAGATAAGTGTCAACGTAGTAATCAGTGTACATTATGTGTTAATATTTTATTACTATATTACTATTATATTAATACTGTAATTCCTGCAAATATTTATTTATAATAGCCTAATGATAATAATAAAGGGTGGTGATGGTGCATAGATAAGATGCCTGCCTTTGGTGTGAGAGACCTGGGTTCGATTCCCGCTGTGAGACATCCACCATTGTGTCCCTGAGCAAGACACTTAAGTTGCTAGTTGCTCCAGAGGCGTGTGACCTCTGACATGCATAGCAATTGTAAGTCACTTTGGATAAAAGCGTCAGCTAAATGAATAAATGTCATGTAATAAAGCAAAGTTTCAATTCTTACCGTTGTTGTTGTTGAATATTTTATTTGTTCCAAAGTGATTTTAAGTTTCACGAACCAAGAATATTTTGTACATCACAAGCCAGATGTGTCTTGATTTAAAACTTTACATTACTGAGAATTTAATGACAGAATAACAGCGGCGCGAACACGAACACTCGTTCAGCTGTTGCTGGACGCGTCTGCTGCGTTGGCTGCAGCGGTCTGTGTGACTGGGGGAGCTAACGGGAGCTAGCTGGCTAACTATTCCTGACAGCCCCCCCGAAGCATATTACAGTCACCCCAACCATCACAGGGTGTCATTGATTGTATGCGTGTCGACCTGTTAACCCTTGCAGACAGGGTTAACCTCCACTGTGCTGCTGTGCAGCCTCCGCTAACGTTACTGCAGCTTTATAATGACACCCGTCGCCACTTATGGAGCTTCTCAACTCAGAAAACTGCCGATATTCCAAATCTACATGGTTTATTTCTCGCCTCAAAACTTCTCTGAAGTGGATTTAAAGTTCTGCTGCTGGTCTCTAAAGAACAAAACGCTTTGCATTAGGATCTATACTGTAGGCGGGCCGAGATTGACGTCATCAAGTTTTGTGCGCGGTGGCTTCTGGGACAAACCACATTTGGAAGTTCAACTTCCGTCAGGTCTGCGGACTGCAGCTGGACATACTGGCAAAAATGTCTTGAAAAGAAAAATAAGAAGAAACCAAGAGAATCCAGGCAGAATCTCTGCACACACAGACACTTCAGGAGTGATGACTGAGAGGGATTAAGTTCTATTATATACTTTGTTGGGGGTTTTTTTTGGGTTAGACATTGCGGGGCCAAAAATGCAGGTCATGTTTGACATCATGTGGTGAGGAGACCCCCAGCAGACAATGACCCAGCTATTTCTCGCCAGAAAGGAAAACGTGGTATTGACGTGCTGCAGCATGTGGAAACCAAGGATAGAACAGCCTGATAGCCCAACAACCAGGAGCCGCCCAAACCAGCCTGTCCCCCCCCCCCCCCCCCCCGAGACCGGGCGGAGCCCTGTAGCGTCAGTTTGTGACGGTAAAGGCAGGTATATGATGTTTAACAGAAAAGACTGAGTGAGGAGGTGGATGGGGCGGATTGAAGGCCAGAACCCTGACTCTGAACCAGCAGACCGGGGTTCGTGTCCCGTGTGAAACAAAAAGTCAACATTAAATATTTTTATTTAAGTTACGCAAGTGTCGTAAGTTAACTTACATGTTGACTGACTTACGTACTTATTTTAACCCAAACCAGGATCTTTCCCGGACCTTAACCAAGTAGTTTTGTTGCCTAAACCCAAACAAACTGCAACGTTTCACGACTTTAACAACGCGCCGTTTTCAAAATGCCCAATGCACCAATGCACCTTATTTTTAAAGCCCATTATGAGAAATCTGCGTCGAGGGGCTCCCCAAAGATTGACGGTCAGAAATCATCAACATGAATATTGGGCTTTCAATAGTTTCTTTGAGCGGTTGTTTTTTTCTGAGGCAGAGTGACTGAACAACTACATATAAAATAAAAATAAAACAAGATTTTGGTTCAGAGGTTTTAATTCATGTGGGGTTTTCTCTAATCAACACAGGGCCACAGTTATACAAACAGGGTTGAAGGTATGCATACAGCACACCTAACCTTTGGTTAAATGTTCTTTAGCAAGTTTGACCACGAGTCAAAGGACCTCGTTTCACCGGGGAGACCTGGAAGAGGACAGACTTCGAAACTCAAAACACCGTTCACACAGAGGATCGACACAGAGGAAGAGGCTCCTGGATTTAATGGTTAATGAGTCTTTATGGCATTCTGTGTGATGATGGTTAACCACATACCAACACACTAACTGCTCTCCTGCTCAACTATTAACCCGGCGAGTGCATCCACACGCGCATCATTACAAATCTACTGAGAGCTGGATCACAGATCAGATTCGGCAGAACTGCTTTTTTCTGTGCTGCAGGGAAACGACAGTTTAGACTAAGGACGAAACGAACGTCTAGCACAGGGGAGTAAATAAAATATATGAATGTATGGCCGCTTAAAACTCTCTGTATTTCGAAAATATGTGCCTCTGCTCGTCGTAGTTGGGCTGCTTGTGGTGTTGACGGGAGTCAGAGGAAAAAACGTTGATAACAAAAGAAGAAAAACACAAAAGGAGCTACAGACAGAACAATAAAACAACAGAACAGGAACTGTGGTTAGCGGCGAGTGGCGGGGTTTTCTTCAGCAGCTCAAATAACGGTGGTCGCGTGTTGTAAGCGTGTGCGGAATGTAAGTCGACCAACGGAGACGACCTTTAGCACTACGTGGAAACACACACACACACTTCTGACACAATACCTCTGCGCTGGCAGAACGCCATAAACACACTCAGGTATGTAAAAACAAAACAAACACACCTCCTAACTTCTGATGAGGTGCTGGCACAGAGCCTCAGGCTGCTATAACAATGAACGGACACACACACAATCTAACCGTTATAATTAATAACCAGTCGAACCAGTCCACACGGAAGAGCAGACTGGATTACACACAAAAATCTGAAATGTTATATCCGATATCAGCTCCTGTGTCAGGCTCCGCCCCCTCCTGAGTCACCATTTCAACTCCAAAACAGGTTAAAAAGTTGGTCAAATAGCGGTCAAATAAAAACCGTGGCCCTCATCAAAGCTCCACATACAGTCCAAAACACCCGATAGTTAATGTGGTCACAAAGGAACACCGTAACGTTTGTTCCCCGTGTGAAAGAGTGTAAATATTTTCAGTACTGTTACTTCAGTTTCATTACTTAACATATGTAAGTTAAGCCAGTGCCTAAACCTAACAGAGTGGTTTTGTTCTGTTCAAATTCAAGTCCCTGATGCTGCACACAGAGCTACTCCTGGGTCTGCACCATCTACCTAAACTCCATAATCCAAGCCCACGTTCCTTCTGGGCCTCTACGCTCCTCCAACGAACGCCGCCTGGCTCTGCCATCCCATCACACAAAGCAACCTCAGTCCCTGTTCTCATCTGTGACTCCACGATGGTGGAACGAGCTGCCGCACGCCGTCAGAGCAGCGGCGTCCCTCTCTGACTTCAAGAAGCTCCTGAACACTCTGCAGAGAACACTTCCTCTGACCTCTGACATCACTTCCTGTGCTCTTCTTCTTCTGTCCCCTCACAGTTATCTTGTATTGATTGCACTTTTTTAACTCTCACCTCTTTCCCTTGGTATTTACCCCATTGATGCGATATGTGCTATTAGCGCTTACTAGTATTTATTAAGTTTTAGTTCTTGTGCTGTATTTGATGTTGATGCTTGTATGTTGTTCCTCAAATGTAAGACGCTTTGGATAAAAGCGTCTGCCAAAGACCTGACCAAGTGGTTTTTGTTTCCTGATCCTGACCAAGTGGTTTTTGTTTCCTGATCCTGACCAAGTGGTTTTTGTTTCCTAAACCTGACCTAAATCTGACCAAGTGGTTTTTGTTTCCTAAACCTGTCCTAAATCTGACCAAGTGGTTTATGTTTCCTAAACCTGTCCTAAATCTGACCAAGTGGTTTTTGTTTCCTAAACCTGTCCTAAATCTGACCAAGTGGTTTTTGTTTCCTAAACCTGTCCTAAACCTGACCAAGTGGTTTATGTTTCCTAAACCTGTCCTAAATCTGACCAAGTGGTTTATGTTTCCTAAACCTGTCCTAAATCTGACCAAGTGGTTTATGTTTCCTAAACCTGTCCTAAATCTGACCAAGTGGTTTATGTTTCCTAAACCTGACCAAGTGGTTTTTGTTTCCTAAACCTGACCAAGTGGTTTATGTTTCCTAAACCTGACCAAGTGGTTTATGTTTCCTAAACCTGACCAAGTGGTTTATGTTTCCTAAACCTGTCCTAAATCTGACCAAGTGGTTTATGTTTCCTGATCCTGACCAAGTGGTTTATGTTTCCTAAACCTGACCAAGTGGTTTTTGTTTCCTGATCCTGACCAAGTGGTTTATGTTTCCTAAACCTGACGAAGTGGTTTATGTTTCCTGATCCTGACCAAGTGGTTTATGTTTCCTAAACCTGACCAAGTGGTTTATGTTTCCTGATCCTGACCAAGTGGTTTATGTTTCCTAAACCTGTCCTAAATCTGACCAAGTGGTTTATGTTTCCTAAACCTGACCAAGTGGTTTTTGTTTCCTAAACCTGACCTAAATCTGACCAAGTGGTTTATGTTTCCTAAACCTGTCCTAAATCTGACCAAGTGGTTTATGTTTCCTAAACCTGTCCTAAATCTGACCAAGTGGTTTTTGTTTCCTAAACCTGACCTAAATCTGACCAAGTGGTTTTTGTTTCCTAAACCTGTCCTAAATCTGACCAAGTGGTTTATGTTTCCTAAACCTGACCTAAATCTGACCAAGTGGTTTATGTTTCCTAAACCTGACCTAAATCTGACCAAGTGGTTTATGTTTCCTAAACCTGACCAAGTGGTTTATGTTTCCTAAACCTGTCCTAAATCTGACCAAGTGGTTTATGTTTCCTAAACCTGACCTAAATCTGACCAAGTGGTTTATGTTTCCTAAACCTGTCCTAAATCTGACCAAGTGGTTTATGTTTCCTAAACCTGACCTAAATCTGACCAAGTGGTTTATGTTTCCTAAACCTGACCAAGTGGTTTTTGTTTCCTAAACCTGTCCTAAATCTGACCAAGTGGTTTATGTTTCCTAAACCTGACCAAGTGGTTTATGTTTCCTAAACCTGACCAAGTGGTTTTTGTTTCCTAAACCTGACCAAGTGGTTTATGTTTCCTGATCCTGACCAAGTGGTTTATGTTTCCTAAACCTGACCAAGTGGTTTATGTTTCCTGATCCTGACCAAGTGGTTTATGTTTCCTAAACCTATCCTAAATCTGACCAAGTGGTTTATGTTTCCTAAACCTGACCAAGTGGTTTATGTTTCCTGATCCTGACCAAGTGGTTTTTGTTTCCTAAACCTGTCCTAAATCTGACCAAGTGGTTTATGTTTCCTAAACCTGACCAAGTGGTTTATGTTTCCTAAACCTGACCAAGTGGTTTTTGTTTCCTAAACCTGACCAAGTGGTTTATGTTTCCTGATCCTGACCAAGTGGTTTATGTTTCCTAAATCTGACCAAGTGGTTTATGTTTCCTGATCCTGACCAAGTGGTTTATGTTTCCTAAACCTGACCAAGTGGTTTTTGTTTCCTAAACCTGACCGTTTTGTTTGCCTTGTGACATGATACATGTTCCTGCCAATAGTTTCTCATCGGCTCTCATGTTCTGATCGAGTCACGCCCCGGCTGCATCTTTATCCACAGAGTAACAACATGGCAGGCTGTAAACGTCAGTGATGGAGACAGAGCAGAGCGACAGACGCTGCAGGTGGACTGCAGTCTAACGGGGCGGAGGAGTGAATGATATTCTCATAATCGTAGGTAAAGTGTACTAAAGATAAAGTATTCAGGGCAGTTTCACCACATGGATCCTCACCGCCAGCAGCTGGCGCGCTTCTCATCTCCACCCCCCCAAACACCAACATGGATGTAGACTGCGGCTGCCAGAGAACTAAACTTTGAATCGATGTGTTGATGCGGCGTCCTGCTTGGCAGCGATCCTCGGCAGCGTTGAAGTAATGACGGATGTCTCGGGGAGAGGACGGCGTCTGGCCGAGCTGCAGCTCGCATTAATAAACGCTGATGAGTCTGTTTTTCTTTAAAAGCCATTTCTGCTTTATTAGTTGCAGCACAATAAAGGAGGACAAGTAGAGACAGATGGGAGGAGGCGGTAAAGGTCAGGGTGACGGTGGTGTCCAACAACACTCGTATAGCTAATATAAATCCAACTGCTGTCTCTGGTAATGTCGTCTGACGAGTTTCAAATCAGAAGAGATGGGCTGTCAGGAGAGAAAATGAATCACTTTCTTCTTTTTTTCAGTAGAAAGTTGAGAATTCACTTGGATGCTGGTCTCACGCAGCATTACAGAGGAAAGATGAGAAAAGATATGACTGCCGACCGCCTAAACCCTCTGTTAACATCGGCTTCACCTGCTCCATGTTTTAGCTTTCACAGACGCCGCCGCTGCTTGTGAAACAACTTCTGGTTTTCTTTTCTTCTGACTCTATCAAAGCCTGAAAAAATCATATCCCAATGACCGTAAGTGTCCCGGTATAGAACCTTTTTTGTAAATTCAATGAAATCTAATTTTCCTTCTGTAACTCAGGATATTTCTCTGCATTAATAAAAGGTTGCGTAACTTGACAACACCGTGACAAAAACCATGACAGAGTCAACAACGACACAGCAAGTAAAGTAACTAATGTCAGCCAGGTAGTGGATTAGAAAACTGACGCTACTTGCCGCTGCAAAGCTATTTAGCGTCAAATAATTAGGCTTTGTCACGCTGTCTGAACGCGTCGGCAGTGACGCACTGAGATGAGAACGTGTTGCATGAGAGGACGTGACATCACAGGAGCTCCGGACAGCCACGCTCGCAGCTCTCCTGCTGCTAACGTTAAGCTAACATCACAACGACAGCATGTCTTGTTGAACTACAGTCTCCTCCAAAAGTATCAGAACGGGAAGGCAGATTCTTTTATTTTTGTTGTTCACTGAAGACATTTGGGTTTAAGATCAAAAGATGAGACAAGAGTTCAGAATTTCAGCTCTCATTTCCTGGTCTTCACATCTAGCTGTGTTAAACAACTCAAGACATATCACCGTTTGTTTAAACCCACCCATTTTTCAAGTGAGCAAAACTATTGGAACATGTGACTGACTGATGTTTCTTGTTGCCTTTTAGGTTGATTGTCCAAACATTAAATAGCTCTGCATGACTAGTCTAAGTTTTTATCCTTGGTTCAAACCTATAAAGACTGCATTTCCTGTTAAAGAGGATAAACCAACATGAAGACCAGAGAGCTGTCTATGGGAGAAAAGCAAGCCACTGTCAAGCTGAGAAAAGAAGGAAAATCGAGCAGAGCCATTGGACAGACATTGGGCAGAGCAAGCACAACAATGTGGAACGTCCTGAAAAAGAAAGAAACTACAGGTGCACTGAGCAACAGACGTCCAACAGGTTAGCCAAGGAAAACTACAGTATTTGATGACAGAAATATGGTGAGAGCTGTGAAGAAAACCCCCAAAACATCAGGAAGTGACATCAGCAACGACCTCCACAGTGCAGAGTGAAGGTATCACAATCCACTGTTGGAAGAAGACTCAGAGAGCAGAAATATAGAGGCCAAACCACAAGATGCAAACCACTCATCAGCAGGAAGAATCTAAAGGCCAGAGTGAAATTTGCAAAGAAGTACAAAAGTTCTGGAGCACGATCTGATGGACTGATGAGACCAAGATTAATCTCTAGCAAAGTGATGGAAAGGAAAAAGTGTGGAGAAAGAAAGGAACTGCTTATGATCCGAAGCTCATCAGTGAAGCCTGGTGGAGGTGATGTCATGGCTGCTTCTGGAACAGGCTCATTAATATTTATTGATGATGTAACTGATGATGGTCGCAGCAGAATGAATTCAGAAGCGGACAGAAACATTTTGTCTGCCAGTTTACAGAGAAATGCATTGAAACTAATGGGGAGGAAGTTTATCATGCAGCAGGACAATGAGCCAAAGCACACAGCCAACAAAACAAAGGAAGGTTTTAGACTGGCCAAGTCAATCAGCTGACCTGAACCCAACAGAGCTGCATTTCACCTCCTTAAGAGGAGACTGAAGGGAGAAACACCCCGAAACAAACAAGAAGTGAAAGAAGCTGCAGTAAAACACAGCTGGCACTGCTGGATAGGGTCGTGTGGCTCGTCCATTATTTTCAATGCAAATTTCTTCCCTGCAAC
The DNA here is from genome assembly GCF_014851395.1 of Micropterus salmoides. Classification (NCBI taxonomy): domain Eukaryota; kingdom Metazoa; phylum Chordata; class Actinopteri; order Centrarchiformes; family Centrarchidae; genus Micropterus; species Micropterus salmoides. The sequence goes on from NW_024042261.1 coordinate 38,937,086, forward strand.
ACGGGCACGTGTGGAAGAACGGATATGCACTAACAAATTGTTTATTAAAAGTCTTTGGCAGCCAGATGAATGTGCATGTTCACCTACAGAGTCAGTCAGAAGTGTATTAGACGTCTCATGAACAAACTCTCACACCAGACGTCCAAACAGACGAGACCCACTGTGTTTAACAGCTTTCACGACAACAACTTTGTTTACGGCTCTGTCCAGAGCGCCGGCCACGTGACGCCACCACAACATCTGAAATCTGTGGAACCACACGATTGGCTGAATATGTTTCCCGGCTCGGCTGTTAAAAAGCAGATGATTGGCTTTCTTACTGGAGGGGGGGGGGCATGTGCATACAACCGCCAACTTTGGCGTTACGGGGTTTCCTCACAGGATTCTGCACAGTAAAGGCCTCAGAGGGCAGAGTCCCTCTCGCTCCTCGTAGGCTTTTAACTTGATACTGAATTTACCATGCGAGACGTTTTAGTACATGATGCAGTAAATGATTCTCCACCGGCCTCCAGTAACGAGTCATTATTTAAATTCCAGCTTTTATTTGAGGACGCTGCGTTTATTCTGTTGAAGAGCCTGCCAGTGGTCGAATACTTTACTTCAGTAAAATTAGTACCACAGTGTTAAAGTATTAGCTAAATGGACTTATATACTTATTATATACACACTACACTGCCTGCTGCTTGGTTTGGTAAACACACACACGATCAATAAGCAATACAATAAGCGGTTATTGATCGTTTGTTGTTGCATGCACACACTTTAAGTGCTTTAATAAGCTCTGCCATTTTCCTATTGATCCACACACACACACACACACACACACACACACACACACACACACACACACACAGCAGTAAATGTGAACAGACATGATGGATGATGCTCTGAGCTTCGAACACCACAGCTTATAGCTCAGGTGTGTTTTTTTTAATACATTTAAAAGCAGACAGATGCTGTTTTACATTTAGTTTATTTTAATATTTTAATCAGGGTTTCATTTCGATTTCTTTCCTAGAGATCATTTTCCAGCTGGTGTTACAGACAGGGATCACAGTCTGCAGTCTGTGGCTATAACTTTGAAATCATCTCTTACTGTTGCTTTTTTCCTTTTTCCTGTTTACTTCTTGTCTTGTGGTGTTTTAATGTTTTTTATTTTTTATAGTATCGCCAGAAAGCCCTTTTTGTTGTGCTTATCTTCTGAAATGTATTTTTACCACAGCTGCCTGAACACCCAAAACTGAAAAGCCTCAACACAAATAATCTACAATTTTGCCTCCTAACGAATCCCTGCGTTCTGTTAAACGTTGGCTTTCCAATACATTTTTTATTCCATTCTTTGTAAACAATATAAACAACCTCACATGGTGCGTTTGGTTTTCCCGTTCTGGTTTTACGTCCGTCCGCCTGCTCGTTTCAGAGAGGTCTGCAGTGTTGGGGACTGTCAGGAGCCACAGTTCGTCAAGTCTGCAGCTTTGAGTGGTCAGTAGACTAAAAAAGCACCATATAAATGCCGTCCATTTACAAACCTAATCGTTTTGATTGGTTTGTTATAATCTAGTCCGGGTTACACAGGAGAAGGTTTCGTTCAGCAGAACCTGAGCTGAGGGCCTTATTATGCAAATGTTCATGTTACAGGAACATTTTATTGTTTCTGTCTATCTGGCATAAATGACTGACATCACTGTAATAAAGAAAGATCAGATATTTAAGGGGGTTGGGGGGGTTAAATTCTCATCTCATCCCCTCACAGAACAACAACATTAAATCTTCTCTCTCCATTTAGCGGTTACGATCCTTCACATGACATCAACAATAATATCAGTAAGCTAAAGGGCCACCTGCACTAGAAAATCTGTTCTGTCCTTTTCCGTCCATTTAAACCTCATTGTAAAGTTTCAAAATCTTCAGGCTTCAGCTGGGTGTTGAGCCGGTTTTCTCTTCCTTAATCCTGCAGCTAATTCCTGAAAAGTGCGGCTTTGTGTGAAAGCTGATCGTTCGGTTTCATTGAAAGAGATTATCTCAGCGCCGCGGGGCCGCCACTGACACCTCGTAGTCAGGAGATGAAGTCTGTGGAGGCTTCGCTGAGGCAGCAGTGACTGCAGGCTCTGGAGTTGACGGAGGATGGATGGAAAGAAAGCCAGACATTAGAGGCTGATGAGCCCCTGCTGTTGGCTGAGGTGTTGCCTGCCGTTTGAGATGCAGGTCAGATAGTTCAGACTGGTCTAACTCAGTGGATTGTGGGCTCTGCAGGATTAAGTGAACCTGTTAGTCATGTAGGTTATCGGCCCTCCAGAAACCAAACCCTTTCCTCTCTGCTGGATTAGGTGGCAGTCCTGAAGCTGCGCTGTAATCTGAAGCTAATCCACTCCCTCCGCTCGCTGACCGGCGAGCTCATCGTGGTTTTCTTTCTGCTATTAAAATTAATTTAATGTTATTTTGTTCTTCATCCGGTCGGCTGCAGACCGACTGTTGATCCTCAGTGAGATCAGCAGCACTGCACCGTCACAGCGAGTCGCCTGAGTCGACACGAAAACTATGAGAAAAATAATTTTATACTAAATATAATATATATATTTTTTTAGTAAAGGTACTGAAACTTTTGGTGAGAATCTCTTCTCTGCAGCCTCTTGTGTTTGCTGTTAAAGGCAGAGCTGGTTTTACATGTAATTTAATGAGCACAGTGGGCCAGTTAACAGGGTTTTCACACATCCTGGAAAACATCTGACTAATTTTTGCAGTCATGGAAAATGAGAGAAAAAGTCAAATGTCCTGGAAAATTATTTAGTGGTTGCTCTGTTTTGTTGCGGCAGGGTTGTGAACGCACCCCCCGAGTAACGTCACATGGTAGCACAGGTCTGATAAAGTTCATTATCCTCCAAAGGTACACATTAGTCACTGTAGTGGGTTGTATTTGGTTTGTAATGTTTTCTTCTCAACTTGTTTTAAATAGTGGGAGAGTGGGGTAAGACGCCCCCCAAGCTCAATGTCTATTTACTGACACAATACAGAACATTTTATTGATTTTTTTGTATCTTTAAGAAGGCCATACTTTGGATAACATATAATAAAATAAATAGCTACGGTTACAGCTTTCAAATGGATTCTTTAGGGAAAAGGCATTTTCCACATGGGGTAAGATGCCCCCCCCCCCCATGGTGTGAAATCACTTTAATATGTGCAAATTATAGATAAAATAAACTACAGCTAGCTGGTAAAAAGCAGGAGGATTACAGACCTGTGTTGTAGAAATAAACCTGCCTGATGTTTTTAGCTTTCCTATAATTTATTTCTCAGGCTTTTAAACAGTGAAGCTGCTGGAGCTTCATCAGCACAAAGTCTGAGGTAAAATATGCGCATGGCAGCTCGTTAGCTGTAAATGTGAGCATATGTGAGCTTCTGACCTCAGACTTTCTGATAGTGAAGCTGCTGGTTGGCTGACGGGTCTGTCCAGAGTCTAAATAACATCTAACTTACAAACCATCAACCATGAAGCGGCGCAGCGACCGGGGGGGTTTTACCCCAAACATACTAATCTAGCATTTTACTACTTTAACCAGAAATTATAAAAACAAAACTTATCTTAAGGCTCTCCTTAATATATATTACCCCATGTTACCCTAATAATGTTAAATTGGTTGACATGTTTGGTTCGGTTGCTGAAGTTGACGTGCTTGTTGGCTTGATTTGCCTGAAAGGTTTAAGATTTGCGCTTCAGCTCCAGCTGTCAGCGTTGCTTTCACACGTGTCGGGTTTTGTTGAGGAAAGTTAGATAATGAAAAGTTAGCCGGGGTTTAAGCAATGACTTTGAATTTATACTTGCACTCTTCTGAAGTAGTCCCAGTTTTTGACCGTATTGCACTTGATTATCAACACACCAAGATCGTTGTGAAGTTAAATAAAGTGTGCAGCTGTGAAAGTCTGAAAAAACATGTCTGAAATAACGTTTTGCACTGTTTCACTGCATCTGGGCTCAGGACCACAGACATGTTAGATACAGTTGCTGCCTATTATTTTATGTAAATATTCTAGTATTCTGCCTGTGGCTGTAAAATGCAGCCTCCCTCAATATTCCATCGCAAACTTAAAAGGAATATTAATTTCCCTCCAGAACGTCACTTCATTTCTAACATGGACAGTGACAGCTGAGCTGCAACAGCAACAACAAAATTATCAGCCTCTCTTGTTTTCTCTTTGCGTGAGGGAGGGCGTCTACCGCCGGCGGTATTCTCTGTCGGCCTCACGTCACCCTGAAACCCAGAGTGCACTGCGGGTAGTTCAGGGGTCCTGGGAGAGTGGAGTTGTTCCAACAGGCAGTAAAATATTACTGACTACGTGACACAAGAGGAACTCCTCTTCCTCCGTCCTTCACTTCTTCCTCTCCGTCCTCCGTCCGGCTGCTCGTCGTCTTCTTCTCCACAAACAGAGAGACGGAGGTCACTGAGAAGCTTCGGCTCCGGTACAAGACGAGCTCTGACTGATCGTCCAATCAGAGTGCAGAGAGGGATTGGTGGTTGCTGTGGTAATGTGGGGAGATGATGAGCTTTACCAGTGTATAAGAACCAGTCAGTAAACATTATGTTTAACAGCTGGAATTTAGATTTCTGTATTTCCAGTGAATTATTGCCAACGACAACTTCCTCTTCTTGAGAAACCTCCTGCTGGAACGATGATTTCTTTAACAAGTGCTCTTTTACTCTCACATTTTGATGACTAACTCATGAACTGAAACAAACTCCTCCAAACCTCACTGACGCCGCAGCTGTGGTGGATAAATACTGACCTGAAAACGCAGTTACTGGATCAGCGTTCATGCACAGACGCAGCGTACAGTCCAGCTGTGTGGTAAATATTTTTAGAATGAGTGTGCAAAGTGCAAAAGATGTCAAATAAAATTCTGCAGGCAGTTAAACCAACTCAGAGAGCAGAGCAGCGTTCAACAGGCGGCAACAACACTGATCCAAAACACTGCAACAACTCACAGATTTTCCTTCCCGTCGCTGCAGCAGGTATAAAGAGAACAGATTATTCTGTGTGTTCATTTCAGTCTCATAGTGACTCTCAGCTGGTTGTTTGTCTCTCTGCGCTCTCAGAGCATCGTTTCTGGAGAAGAAGAAGCTGTAAAAAGCCGCCGTCCACGAGTTGCTCAGCGGCAAACAGACCGAGTCAGAGAGCAGCTGGTGAACACAGAGGAGCCAGGTGTTTCCCTCAGGAGCTTCAAGATGTCTCACCTTAAATGAAGTTGGATTTTAAAACCCAGACAACAAACTTCATTTAAGATGAGATGTCCAGGTGTTCTGTTAATGTGTGCTGTCCCTGATTAATAAATAAAGTTGCTCTGCTATTAACCTGAAAGCCAATCATGAGCCCTCAAACGGCTCTTTAAAGACCCAGACTGAAGGTCCTCAGGGTCTAAAGCACAAGCTGGTCTCAGATCAGCAGCTACAGTGGTCAAACAGTGACACCTGCTGACTCTTTCCTTCATGCTTCTGATCCCCTTATTCCACCTGACGTCACCTGTGGCCACCAGGTGAAAGCAGGATTTCACAATAAAACTTTAATGCTTCAGTTCCACTTCAACATCAACAACCTTCAGATCCTCAGTGATCCAGGACCCCTCACAACCAAGAAAACTTCCTCCTGACTGCAGCTTGTTCACGGACTTTTAACTCACATCTCTCGACAGGTTTCCTCGCCGCAGAGGGCGTTTGACCTTTGATGCGAACACTTCCTGTTTATGTTCTTTCTGTAAAGAATGGAGGAGGATGTTCCTGCTCTGCTCCGTAAAAACTAGAATGGAGTTTTACTTTGTTTAGCAGCAAAATAACCAAACACGGACACCAGAATCGAGTGCCTGCTTCCCAGAAACACCTCTGTTGATGTTGATGGAGCGAACCTTCGAGTGAAGTCAGAGGTCGTTCAGTTGGTCTTTGACTGATTTCTCTTTGCTCAGTTTTAGCATCTTTTTTTTTGGAGCATGACTGAAACTAAAATTAGTGGGTTATTTTTACTATGTGTGCAGATGAGTTAGCAGAATTTTAGCAAGTAAAACCTCCACCAATCAGAGGTAATAATTTAAAGCAAATATATTCATCAGCTCGTCTGCACAGTAAGAAGCTGCAGTGAGGAAATAATGTAAGTGAGGCAATAGTGAACAAAAAGCTGGGTTTTTCAAAAGTGAAAGTTCCTTTAGAGAAAATCACTAATCTTTCTTTGTCAGCTTCCAGTCGCTGCCTCAGCACAGAGCCGACACCAACGGTTTCACATCTTCCAGTAAATTCCAGTAAAAGCACAGGCTTGAATCGAAGCTGCTGGAAAGCATTCAGCAGAGCCGGAAAGGCAAAGAGCGACAGGGAGTTAAAAAAGAGTTTTGCTCCGGTGTTACTCACAGTCTGATGTTGCTCTCCAACTTTACATCCAAGAAAGGAAACAGACAGCTGAGTCAGCTCATTAACCTCACCTGTGTGCAGTCACATGCACTGCAAAACATCTGAGGGTCAAAACAAGTCATGAGGTTTCCTAATAAACATTGATGATGACTCCTCTTCCTCTTCACTCGGCAGGTTCTGTTGTGGAACAGAAAGCTGGTGACATTTTGATCCTTGAAAATCCTTGAAACAAACTTTTAAAAACACCTGACCTCTGTTGAGCACACACTGTACACTTTTAGAAATGTTTAAGCCTACGGGTAAATCACCTCGATGCATGGGCGTAAATCTCATTTCTTAATTCTCAAGAGCAATTTCTGAAGGGGACACATACTTGTACACAGAGAGAAGTATTACTACTATTTTTTTGGCCAACCACACAAAGTTCATAGGTTCACCACACTGTCATATTATCCTAAATAACTTGCGTCCTCTAGGCTACATAGTAATTTAGGTTTCTTCTGGGACAGAGGACGTCTCTTACACACACATATATGTATATATTAGATATTTAATGGCAGCAACTGATCTGCCACTTATCATAATGAGCAAAACCCAACACAACGGTGGATCTGTGGTCTCAGCTTAATATCGGTTGACACACAGGATTATCGCTGTAGATGCACAGATTACAGTTTTCCTGGCTGATTCCAGTTATTGATTTTTTTAAAAGGTCTGCCGATTCTTATTTTGGCCGATTCCGATTTTATTTCTTTCTAAGATCTATAACTGACAGCCTACACAAACATTTTTGTAACTATTTATTGGAAAAATGTTTTTATTAGGATCCCCATCAGCACCAGTATAAATGTTGGCTGTTCTCACTGGTCTCAATGGTCATAATGAAACACTGATTATAAAATAACATTTTCACTGGAAGGAGCTGAAAATAAATTGCACACTATTTTAATTATACTTAATCCTCTAATTTATTTTTGTGTTAAATCAAAAACTACAGTAATCTGCTCACCTTGCTTTTCCCCTCAGACACACCTGTCTGACTCTCTCTGTCTGCTCTGACTTTATCTGTCAGCAGTTTTATTTAAAAGAACTCGCTCTTGGTTTTTCCCAGCAGCAGATGAGCCTCGTGTGGAGGAGGCTTGTTGTTAATCACCGACAGAGACCACGTGGTCTGAATGACATCGTCACAACAGCTGTGTTCACTGTGTCTTCACCTGCTCCCACAATACAATATTCACAGCGCCTCTTTCTGTCTTTTCTTCTCTGCAGATGTAGGAAGCGTTGCATGAATAACTTCCGCACACCTAGGATGTGTTTTAGCCTGTGTGGCTGTGACATGAGGTTACTGTCTGTGCACACATGTGAAACACGAAGCAGTGCAGCCTGATTGTAACGTTCAATGTCACCGGCAGAAAATTGGATCTTTGACCCTGCTCGGCCCCCGTCACCGGTCGGAGGAGCCGAGTAAGCGAAAAGAAACGGCCTATTTCAATCTGCGCGTCTCCAGCTGTAGAAGATGAGTTCCAGTCCAATAAGCTGTTAAACAAGCTTCCAAATAAGCTCGGTAATGTTATAATAAAACAGAGTGGGCTCATAGAAAAATAATGACTTTTTGTCATGATTAATTTATTAATGACTCAGCATCATCTGTATTAAAGACAAAAGAATCAGTTCATCCAAGGTTTAAAGTGCATAAAACAGCCCTGCCAGCCTGCTTAACATTACTGGAGCTGCACAACTACTGAAGGATTTGAACTGGTTTTCTGCCACCGGACTCCTGTGAGGGGGAAAGCAGGCAGTGGACCAAACCACTGTGAGGCGGGACGAGAGGGGGGACTCAAAATATTTCTAAACTTTTAAAAAGCACTTTTAATGACCTTTTCCTATTTGCACAATTAGCCTATATATCAATACATTATTTGTCCCCCCATGATTTCCGCCTATGCCGCGCTTTTTAGAAATGAATCCACTTTACTAGAACAATAATTAACCTGAGGAGGCAACAAGCAGCCGAACTGGAAAGCTTTTTCTACCAACGGCTCCGTTCATCGACACACGGAGCCAGACGGAGTCGGTGTTCCATATATGGGCATTTGCTCCCATAGCAACGGCTCAGTCTGCCTGTTCCGCCCAGCGACAACAGCATCCTGGTAACATGCTTCAGGTCTTGGCCAATCAGAAGACAGTGGGCTTTGAGAGGGGGGGCCTTAAAGAGACAGGAGCGTCTACAGCTTGTTTCAGACAGAGGCTGAAATGAAGGCCTACATGAAGAGTCAGTATAAGAAAATAAAATGTGTTTTTGAACTTTGAATCATGCAAAGCTGCCATACAGGAGTCACAGAGCTACAATATAGGACTGGAAAAGCAGAATAATCTCCTTTAAATAAATCAAGCAAGTGTCACTTGCACTTTTGAACTAACGTTACTGTTTTGCACATGCATTTATAAGAGAAGTATTCAGTGCTTAATTACAAAACACAAAACGTTGATTAACGCCACTCTATCCAGCTGAGTGGAGGCTTCACTGGCAGTAACGTAAGCTGCCGGAGTTTCTTTCTACTTTCTTCTAAGTTTCACGTTTCTTAGCAGATGCTTGAATACAAAATTGTTCGCGGTTGAAAGCTTTTTGCTGGTCTCACAATGTTTACGGAAGACCATTTTCTTTGCATCTCTGAGTGTGACACAGCTAAGTTAGGCCTAATGTGGAAAGAACCCTCGTTCTTAAACAACATTACGTCCGGTGTTGCTGACCTGCAGCGTGGTCACGCATGTTATATAAATACGCAAAATGAAACACAAACAAACTCCAACTCTGAAAAGGCAGTTTATTATTGAGTCAACAAGAATTTACAAACAATGCGTTATCTGTGTTGATTACAGTGGTTGACTACAATCTTCTGATCGGCTACCGAAGTGCTTTTGCCCCCTGGCTGCGCATCCAGCAGTGTTTGTATACAAGAAACCCTATGTCTACAGCGTCTTATCCACATGGCACTTTCAGATGCCGTTCACCACTTCATGAAGGCGCTGTGAAAAAAAAGAGGCTTTGACCGTGGTGGAATTAACTCGGGGCTCTGTTTCTGACATGTCAGAAATTCATCCCACCGTCTGACGGCCGATCAGGAGCAGATGTTTGCTCCTCGTTGCCCCGTACACCGCACGGCAAACGGCGCTAGAAGAAGCTGAAATTCGAGTCGTGCGGCTCATTAATCAGGTCAGAAACAGGCTCAGATGGTACAGCGTATGGACAGATTAAGAGACTAACAACAGGAGCTTTTACAGTGTAAAACATAAATAAATGTGACTCATTAAATCCAAAGACTGCATCAGAAAACAGAACATGTGTAACCAGGAGACAGAAATCTAAAATAAGGCATTTTGAACAGTGAATCACATAATTTCCATTATCTCTTTGTTGGAATGAGCTGGGGTGATTTTATCAGATGAGTCAGATGGTGCGTTCAGGTCACGTGGGATGGCGGCACCCCCCTCAGGACAATGTTACATGTTAGACTGTAAGAGTAGACCAATCGTCAGAAAGCTGTTTGTTCCTTCATATTGTGGCTGTAATTAGCACTGCAGCCTCTCAGGGGCGCCAGCAGAGCTTTAGACTTTGGTTTCATGGTTTTCTGGATTTATCTGAAATGATCAAACATTACACTTTGTATATGTGTGCGTATAGTTATGGTTGTGAACTTCAGTACAGAATTTAAGTTGAGATGTCCCAAATGATGATTTTACTTTAATCTAACAATTTTCACATTTCAAGTTATTTTGTGACATGCTTCAAAAAACAAAACAATCTTGAATAATATGTATCAACATTATTATTTGTCTATTATATAACAAGTCTGTCAACTGCATTTCATGTCTGTTAGTGTTTTCCATGTAATGGTTCAACCGGTATTTTTAAAACTGTCCATATTGAATCATATCTTGCACAATGGTAGCTAGTTCATATATTAGATATCTATAAGAGATGTGTTCATGTGACAAACTGTCATTTTTATGCTAATCTTTAACAGACATGTTTCCTGCACAGCAAGTCATTTTCCTCGTCCTTGAAGGCAGTTAGATCCTTATTTTACACACCGTCTCTGAGGTCTTACAGCGAAACATTTACAGGGTTTTTTAAAACTATCTTTTATTATTCTCATTTTATGAGGCAATTTCTCTTTATACGTGAGGAAAATAAAGTTCGCCACACATTTATTTTGAATTAATCCTTAAAAAAGTATATTTTGATCTCTAAATGCCATTCGGTATGTTATCACAATAAAACCACAAAAAAATCATCTGACTCTTATCAATGAGCTGGAAACCGGATTTGTGCAAAATGTAAATCAGTGCATATGATTTGTTGAAAAGTTGGGAATAAAGTCTATTTGACTACTGTCTTGCCTCAACATTTATAATCCTTTAGAATTCAGTCCTGGTTGATTTGGAAACGAGTGAAGTCTACAGCAGCCTGTCACCTTCAGCTCTTCATCTAACAATAAAAAAACAACTATATATAGAGAGAGAATGTAAACACACCGACGGTGAAATAAAAAAATAATAATAATTACAAATAATTTAATCAAAGTCTTCAACTGAATATCAAGAGTCGTGCTTTCCTGTGTAACTTGAACGCAGCATCATATAAAAAGCCTCAGCTGTGGGAAAAGGGGCGGAGTTATCGAGCAGCACAAGCCCCTGCCCCTTTTACAGCTGACATAATTTTCCCTCAGAAGTCTTTGGATCAATCACCTGTTTGTGTTTCGCTCCGTTGTTGTCCTGCTCGCAGGTGGGGAGGGCGGAGTCAGATTCTGGACCAGAGGCCAGGTCGGCTACAGGGGTGGGGTTAGGGGTTAAGTGTGCGTCATTAAGTGAGTCTGGAATTAGGGTGGGCTGTGTTTCTGGGACAGGGTCTGACTGAATCTCAGTCCTGTCATGTGATACCTGCTGCATCTCTGTTTCTACTCTTAGCTCGGACCCTCTCTCGCCCACCTGACCACTAAAGCCAGCGCACCCTGAGCAGCTCCTGCTGTGCTGTGAGCCCTCCTCCCTGTATGTAACGCCCCTCTTCACCCTGCCCCTTCCTCTGGGTGGGTCCTGCCCGCCTCTGCGGCTCCGATTGGCTGAAGCCCGCCTGTTTCTGCGGCTCTGATTGGCTCCGTCTCTCTGGTTCCGGATCCGTTGTGCTCTCTGCAGTGCCAGGGCAGCCAGGTCTGAGTGAGACGACGTGCTGTCAATCAACCTTCTGCCCATAGCGAGTGGCCGGACCGGCAGGGCCAGCCTCACCCTCAGCCAGAAGCGTGACTGCCGCGGTTCGGATCGAGTCCCTCGCCATGTCACCGTCGCGGTGGCGGCCTGCCGGAGCTGAACTGCTTCCACGCAGGGCAGCTTACTGACTGAGCGGTAAACAACAGCGAGGATGGAGGCCTGGTGGCCATGTTGAAGGTACAGACCCAGACGACACTCCAGCAGGCTGAAGCTCTTTTCTGCCAGGAAGTCTGGGCTGAGGACGAAGAGGAGGCGGCGGCTCCGCTGCATCAAATGCAGGATGCACTCTGATAGGTCTGAACAGGAAGAGTCAGGAACAACAACTTTACCGACAACGAAACATCAGAACAAGTACAGCAGTTGAGAAATGAGTCTGGTGTACAGAGCCCAGTGAGTACTGATCATGGCAGTCAGTCGGTTCAACACTGTGGTCCAGACCAGTCCAAATATCTCAACAACCATCAGACTGGTTCATAAGAAATCTGGTTCAGAAACTCACTGTACTTGAGACTGAATCCTGAAGACTGCATTTAAAGAGCTTAGGGAAGCAGCTGCGTGCTGCTCTTCATGGCACGATGTGGGAAAGTTAACCAGATGCACAGTAGGATAACTGACCACCAAGTTGTGAAACCAAAACAAACTGATGTTACAGCAAACACCCACTACATCTGAGGTTCCAGCCATAGCTGTAAACCATCGGCCACATGGGGCAGTACCACTGCTGCATTCACGTCACCCAGACCAGAATGACCTTGTTTTATGCAGTCTAAAATTACAAGCAGCAGAGGTGGAAAGAGCATGCAAGTTTGCCTCCTATGATTCAGAGTTATCTAGATTTCCTGACAGCTTCAGTAACTCCCACTTGGCTGGAAATATTATGGGAGTGTCAACAACCCAGTGGAAAAAGGGCTGCAAAGGCTTCAAAAAACAACAAAATAACCAAATTTAGGCCATGTATCTGGTTTGCCATCAAGACTAGTAGTGGGATATGACTTAAAAAAAATTATTTGTACACACTCCCAAGTCTGAAATCTGGGAGGTTTTCCTGGACCTTGATCCTGCCAACACTGCATGAATGCGACACACATGCCATTACAACATGGTGCACGGCATGAACCAAAGAAGACGCGCATACTTAGATACATATAAGACATACTTGAAAAAACCACACAAAGGTGAGGTTTGGTTTTACAAGAGGAAAGGTTTCACTGATGAGGACGAAGGCGTTGGTTTGGTGAATGTAGGTCTGGTTAACTTCCTCACGCAGCTGTTTCCCAGAAGATTCAGCTTTCTCCCTCATACCAAACAATGCTAGCCACTGACTTTTAATCCAACACCATTAACAGTTCAAATCACATCTGAGCCTAGTGCTGCTAGATTGGTTTCTACATTGAGCTTGCTAGTTTTCTTACCTTCCAGGAGACCACAGGTCAAACCCCTTTTTATGGAAATCAACATGCAGAGACTCTCAACATGCCACAGATCGATGATGAATCAACTCAAGATGTGGTAAAAAGCTCAGCAAAAAGCCAGTAAGAGGACCTTGAGGTAAGATTTTGTTGTCAAACTTGTTTATGGGCATTTTTGGAGAGAATCTGTGATTTCATGTTAAAATTCTGGAAAAAATTCTAGAAAAGAATAATTGTATGAATCCTAGTTTCAACCATTTGTGCATCATGATCTTCACTATATGCTTGTGTGTATTTGTGCAAATGGAAGACAGGAAATGAATGAAGATGGTGACATATCATTAAATTTAAAAAATCATTTATTAACAAAAACAAAAAACAGATGAAATACTGAGTGCCTGCATGCATTCTCTAATTACAATACTGTAATTTTTAATAAGTATAAAAGTGGAAACAGAAAGTGCATTGTGACAGCAACATTTTAAAGTAACAATCAGTTTTACTAATATTTGAAATTTCCCTCCTCTGTGTGTATTAACTGTAACATTTTACAGCTGTGTTTCTTTTAAAGACAAGAGCATATGACATTGTAAATCTCCCTCTACGCAGACGACACCCAACTTTATTTATTTCAATTGAATCTCCCTGACTGTAATGATCCTTTTACTTTTCTTCTAGTGTCACCCTTAACATTTCCCGTGTATAAGATATCTGTTAACTAATTGAAATATATGCTGATATAATATATGGTACTATTAGGATCTTAAACATGCTAAGGCATCCTAACATTAGCCTTATGCTGTGTCTCAATTTGCGCCCTTCCATACTTACAATTACTATTTTGAGTGTGTTAACACTGACAATTATAGCAGAATGCAATGCACTGTGAGTACCCAGATAGTTTACTCATAACAAAAACTCATAAAAAGCTGAGTGTGGAACGCTGGACACTTCTCACATTCAACGGTTGCCATCTTGGCTACTTAGCGGAAGGGGAGGGACCGCTAACTCATTTTCAAGCTGGCGGAAATGGTGGCCAAGGAAGCTGCAATGTTGTGGTTCTAAAAATACGTAATTTTTTAAATAAAACTGAATTGTTAAGTTAGCAAAGAAGCTCAGCAGATATTTTGGCGGGTGACAATCAGAGGGTCAAATGATGGCAATAATGATCTACCCGGTTAAAATTCGCCATTAAAAAGAAGAAGAATCGGTCAAATGTTTGGATTGTCATTTCCAGTAAGTGCACAACCACCGTGTTTGATTTGAGACACTACCCTATTGCAATTCACACACTATGCAAGTAAGTACATAGTGTACACGGTGGACTGCATGTGAGTTTACTGATGGAAGTATCAAAATTGAGACACAGCTTTCGGCTCAAAGAACAGGTGGACCAAAGCACCGCTGAGTCTGAGGTGTCCTAAAATGTTTGTCTTATTTCCACAAGTTCCGTTTATTTCACTTCCTTTAACATGTCTTGGTTTATGTGTATTTTTGCCTTGACTGACAGATGTCTCAGCCTATCAGCTGCTGTGGTTGGCTGCCTCTGCCCTCTTTGTACAAACAGTAAGAAAAACCTAAACTCCTGGCAAACACATATAGTACCAGTTTGGCCAGACTTCTTAAAGACAACCAAATGCTCTGTAATCTGGACAGACGCTGCAGTAATACAACATACACAGTGATAATCAATGGATATGGTGCAGATGAAATGTGATGATGCTGATAATGAGAGGGCAACTAATACTGAGGCTGAAAAGGTAAATAGCATCCTTTGCTGTTGGTCTCTGGAGAAGTGTTTTATCTCCACACTGTATTTTTTTTATATCTTTGTCTGCTCTGTGAACAGTCTGTGGAGAGCTGCTGCTTGTCCAGCCAACACTTAATATAGCTACCTAGACTGGACTGGATTGTCCTGAAATGCCCTGATCCCATTCTTACTTTCCAGACGATGAACACTTTAGAATGACTCCATGACCTTTCCTCTAGCGCCACCCTCAGGCCAGACTGGTGCGAGGTGGGATACGAGTCGAAGCACCAAGATATAATTAGCTCATGATGACTGATGAGCCTGTTCTCACTCCCAAATCGTCACATATGGACGCATGGTCAAGACCCGTTGGCGTCAGTTTGTAACGCACGTGGCAGCCTGTAGCGTCCTTGTTCAACACACAAGACCTAACCTAACCAAATTGCGATGTTTCACAACATTAACCACCAGTTTTATGTGAAAGTCTAATCGTAAGTTACATATTTATCATTGCTAATATTTATCATTGAAACAGAGTTTCAGTCCTGTGTTAAATGGAAATAAAGGTTTTGTAGAAAACTGATAAGAGCTTTGGTGTTGTAACTTGTCCCAGGCACCGTTTTGGTACTTGTTTTATCAGCCCTACCTAGAAATATCATGTAGCTACTTTTAGAGGATGGTGAAAAGAGAGACTCTCATCTGGATCCAGAAAAAGGGAACATCTGTGCAGACCAAGGCTGTCCCAGCTCTATCACACATATGCCGACTGTGGGCCCTCCATGGTTCCCGTCATAATGAAGTTATGTCTTTTAAGAGTTCTGTGGAGACTGAGAGGACCCACATGTAGTCCTCTGTAAAGGCTACGCTGCACAGTTGAGGACGGTCTGCGGGTCTTTAACCGTGTTGGTGATGAGCCCTGTTTGAGAGTTTGTGCTGTTCTGACTAATCATCCTCATCAGGGCCACCTCCTTACTGCTCTCCTCATCCTCCTCCCTACTGCTAACCCTCCTCACAGGTAACTCCACCCTCAGCCTCTTCCAGAAGTGGGACGTCAGCTCCTTGGACTTGTCCCCCTGCCATCGGACCAGCGCCAGGGCCACCCGGGCTCTCCTCAGCTCCCTGACCCAGCCCTGCCTCCGGACCGGCTTGTACTGGATCAGGATCACCCGCAGGTGCCCGCCTAGCGCCATGCCGTCGATGCCGGCCTTCAGCTCCAGCAGGGCCTGGGAGCCCTGAGAGGCGTAGCCTGGGCTAACAACCACCAGGAGGCGCCGGCTACGAGCCACGAAACTCAGAGTCTCATCTGTGATGGCTGCAGGGAGAGAGGAGCGTTAATGGAGGGAGGATGGAGGGATGGGTGATGGATGGATGGATGTGGAAGTGTGTTTCTGTCTGTCTGTGGTTCACTGCCCTTGTTAGGAATAGTAGAACGACTAAAACAGCAGTAAGTAGTAGTAATAGTAGTAATACCAACAGGACCAATCTGGTAAAAGATTCAGTGGTACAAGTGGAAGCACCGGGAGGAGTAGTGGAAGTACAACT